>NC_034186.2:19658570-19953570 GCF_002021735.2 Oncorhynchus kisutch | reverse complement strand
TGAGTGAGTGACTGAGTGAGTGTGTGTGTGTGTGTGTGTGTGTGTGTGTGTGTGTGTGTGTGTGTGTGTGTGTGTGTGTGTGTGTGTGTGTGTGTGTGTGTGTGTGTGTGTGTGTGTGTGTGTGTGTGTGTGTGTGAGTGTGTGAGTGAGTGAGTGAGTGACTGAGTGTGGGTGGGTGGGTGTGTGTGTGTACGTGCGGAATGTGTGTGTCAAGCCCCAACAAGGGTGTTTATTTCCCAAACGACACCTTGTCAGTTTCCTTTGTTTAACTTTCTCATATATAATTCAGGTCTTCATTAATATTGAGAGGTTTGATGGCCTTCAAAATAGTGAGATTCAAAGGCATAATTCATGGGCTGGGGATATCTTTTTGGCAAGCACATCACTTTTTTTGTTCAGGCACCTTCTTTAATGCACACAACACACACACACACACACACACACACACACACACACACACACACACACACACACACACACACACACACACACACACACACACACACACACACACACACACACACACACACACACACACACACACACACACGGATACATACTGTCCTTTGAAAGTTTGTTAAGGCCATCTAGAGGGACTAGAATGTTGACAAGCTCATGCACAGCTTTTCTCTATGCCTGTATCTCAGTTGTTGAGGTGTCAACTTTAATCCTTTAGTTAGTATATCTCTGCTGCATTAGGATAAAGCACAGTAGGTGTTTAACAGCATGATACCAACACATACTTACTACAAATAATGGTAACTAAAATATATTTCAACGTGGGTTGCTGCTGCAAATGCACCTACAGCATGAGGGCAGGAGGGAAGGTATCCCATGGACTCGTTTCCTGCTGAATCTGCTAGCCAACCCATTGCGTATTGGAATGGCTCCATCAAAGATAGCCAACATAAGTAAAGGCACTTGAGTCATTCTGTTGAATGGGATTTCTCTTAATGTGACTCTATGCAGCCAATGGCAATATCCGCTTTAGGTATAATGCCAGGAGCTGCTTGTGGATTTGACAGATCTAACCCAGTTCTACGTCCGACACCACCAAAACAACCGCTAAGCGGATGTAGACTATAGCGGATCTGATTGACTAGAGCCGTAAGTCTCAGGGCTGAACAGGGCTGAATAGGCTGTGTTCAGACACGTACACACACGTACACACACACACACACACACACACACACACACACACACACACACACACACACACACACACACACACACACAGTGACTCAAGACTAACAAGACTCACAAGGTTCAAGTGGTGAGTCTTGAGTACACAGCCACTTACGGATGTATCTGCCTCTCAACCAGAATTCAATTACATCCCAGCTTGCCTCACTACTGTCTGCCAACCTACCAGTGAAGAGGGAACAAACACGTGTGTGTGTGTGTGTGTGTGTGTGTGTGTGTGTGTGTGTGTGTGTGTGTGTGTGTGTGTGTGTGTGTGTGTGTGTGTGTGTGTGTGTGTGTGTGTGTGTGTGTGTGTGTGAGTGAGAGAGAGAGAGAGACCAAGCCCAGAGCGATGGTAAACAGAAAGCAATACCCTATACACACCATGTCAGTCTGAACAGTAGAACCCCAGAGGCCCTTTAACCAGACACAGAACGATCATCCATTATCATCACCACCGTTACCCAGACACAGAACCATCATCGATTATCATCACCACCGTTACCCAGACACAGAACCATCATCGATTATCATCATCACCGTTACCTCGACACAGAACCATCATCGATTATCATCACCATTGTTACCCAGAAACAGAACCATCATCAATTATCATCACCACTGTTACCCAGACACAGAACAATCATCAATTATCGTCACCACCGTTACCCAGACACAGAACAATCATCAATTATCGTCACCACCGTTACCCCGACACAGAACCATCATCAATTATCATCACCACCGTTACCCAGACACAGAACAATCATCAATTATCATCACCACCGTTACCCAGACACAGAACAATCATCAATTATCGTCACCACCGTTACCCAGACACAGAACAATCATCAATTATCGTCACCACCGTTACCCAGACACAGAACAATCATCAATTATCGTCACCACCGTTACCCAGACACAGAACAATCATCAATTATCGTCACCACCGTTACCCAGACACAGAACAATCATCAATTATCATCACCACCGTTACCCAGACGCAGAACAATCATCAATTATCGTCACCACCGTTACCCAGACACAGAACAATAATCAATTATCGTCACCACCGTTACCCAGACACAGAACAATCATCAGTTATCATCACCACCGTCACCCAGACTCAGAGGTTGCATCTCAAATGGCTCCCTATTCCTTATATAGTGCACTCCATTTGACTAGGGACCATCGGACTCTGTTCAAAAGCAGAGCCCCATATGAAGAAAAGGGTGCAATTTGAGAACACCGCCAGAGACTGGGCTAGTGTTATCAACATCCTCGTCATCATTCGCTGAGATATCATCCCCATCCGTCACAAAGTAGCAAAACAAATGGCACTATTAAAAGATAAACAAAGACAAATCGTGGTAATTCTGCCCATTCGTCTGTGTCTAAACCCAAAGGATTCACATTAACTCCAAACACAGGAGACTGATTAAAACCCCATCCATTCTCTCTGCTCAATTATCTTCCATGTTCCCTCCTCCTCCTGTATCTAACCAGAGCCTATGTACCAGGCCTGGGTTCAAGTAGTATTTATTGTTGGGGGGTTTTTCAAAGAAAATTGCACATTGATTGTGCCTGTGTGGAATGTCAGATGTGTGAGGAGTACTTTTGGGACAATTCCATTGGTTCCATTGCCCTCAGGCAAGCTCAAACTAGGGAAGCTAAAGCGTTTGAAAGAAAATGAATAATTTTTGAAGCCAGGTGATTTGGGGTTCTGTTTATTTATTTAATTTATTTCACCTCTATTTAACCAGGAAGGCCAGTTGAGAACAAGTTCTCATTTACAACTGCGACCTGGCCAAGATAAAGCAAAGCAGTGCGACAAAAACAACAACACAGAGTTACACATTAACAAACGTACAGTCAATAACACAAAAGAAAACAAAAATAGAAAAATCTATGTACAGTGTGTGCAAATGTAGAAGAGTAGGGAGGTAGTCAATAAATAGGCCCGAGAGGCTAAAATAATTACAATTTAGCATTAATACTAGAGTGATACATGTGCAGATGATGATGTGCAAGTAGAGATATGGGGGTGTAAAAGAGCAAGAGGATAAGTAATAATATGGGGATGAAGTAGTTGGGTGTGCTATTTACAGATGGGCTGTGTACAGGTACAGTGATCAGTAAGCTGCTCTGACAGCTGATGCTTAAAGTTAGAGAGGGATATATAAGACTCCAGCTTCAGAGATTTTTGCAATTTGTTCTAGTCATTGGCAGCAGAGAACTGGAAGGAAAGGCGGACAAAGGAAGTGCTGGCTTTGGATGACCAGTGGAATATACCTGCTGGAGCGCGTGCTACAGGTGCGTGTTGCCATGGTGACCAGTGAGCTGAGATAAGGCAGAGATTTACCTAGCAAAGGCTTATAGATGACCTGAAGCCAGTGGATTTGGCGACGGATATGTAGTGAGGGCCAGCCAACGAGAGCATACAGGTCGCAGTGGTGGGTGCTATATGGAGCTTTGGTGATAAAATGGTTGGCACTGTGATAGACTACATGCAGTTTGCTGAGTAGAGTGTAGGGGGCTATTTTGTAAATGACATCGCTGAAGTCAAGGATCGGTGGGATAGTCATTTTTACGATGGTATGAGTGGCGGCATGGGTGAAGGAGACTTTGTTGTGAAATAGGAAGCCAATTCTAGATTTCATTTTGGATTGGAGATGCTTAATATGAGTCTGGAAGGAGAGTTTACAGTCTAACCAGACACCTATGCATTTGTAGTTGTCCACATATTCTAGGTCAGAACCGTCCAGAATAGTGATGCTAGTCGGGCAATCGGTTGAAGAGCATGCACTTGGTTTTAATACCATTTAAAAGCAGTTGGAGGCCACGGAAGTAGTGTTGTATGGCGTTGAAGCTCATTTGGAGGTTTGTTAGCACAGTGTCCAAAGAAGGGCCAGATGTATACAGAATGGTGTTGTCTGCGTAGAGGTGGATCAGAGAATCACCAGCAGCAAAAGCGACATCATTGATATGTACAGAGGAAAGAGTCGGCCCGAGAATTGAACCCTGTGGCACCCCCATAGAGACCGCCAGAGGTCCGAACAACAGGCCCTACGATTTGACACACTGTTTGTGATTGACACAGTCGAAAGCCTTGGCATGGTCGATGAAGACGGCTGCACAGTTCTGTCTTTTATCGATGGCAGATATGATATTGTTCAGGACCTTGAGTGTGGCTGAGGTGCACCCATGACCAGCTCGGAAATCAGATTACATAGCAGAGAAGGTACGGTGGGATTCGAAATGGTCGGGGTTCTGTTTGTTAACTTGGCTTTCGAAAATTTTAGAAAGGCAGGGCGGGATGGATATAGGTCTATAAGAGTTTGGGTCTAGAGTGTCTCTCCCTTTGAAGAGGGGGATGACCGTGGCAGCTTTCCAATCTTTGGGGATCTCAGATGATACAAAAGAGGGGGTGAATAGGCCAGTGATAGCGGTTGCAACAATTTTGGTGGATAATTTTAGAAAGAGAGGGTCCAGATTGTCTAGCCCAGCTGATTTGTAGGGATCCCGGTTGTGCAGTGCTTTCAGAACATCAGCTATCTGGATTTGGGTGAAGGAGAAGCGAGAGGGGGGGGGGGGGGGTTGGCAAGTTGCTGCAGCGGGTGCTGAGATGTTGGCCAGGGTAGGGTTTGCCAGGTGGAAAGCATGGCCAGCCGTGGAAATATGCTTATTGAAAGTATCGATTATCGTAGATTTCTCGGTGGTGACAGTGTTTCCTATCCTCAGTACATTGTGCAGCTGTGAAGAGGTGCTCTTACTCTCCATGGCTTTTATGTTGTCCCAAAACTTTTTGGAATTAGTGCTACAAGAAGCAAATTTCTGTTTGAAAAAGCTAGCCATAGCTTTTCTAACTGACTGAGTATATTGGTTCCTGACTTCCTCTACTGACGGAATGAGGTCAATATCCTTCCAGGATACCCGGGCCATGTCAATTAGAAAGGCCGGCTCGCTGAAGTGACAGTGATGAGGGGTGGTCATTTGACCGCGGACCCAGTACGCACGCAGGAAATGAGGCAGTGATTGCTGAGATCCTGGTTGAAGACAGCAGAGGTGTATTTAGAGGGCAGGTTGGTCAGGATGATATCTAAGAGGGTGCCCATGGTTATGGATTTAGGGTTGTACCTGGTAGGTTCCTTGATGATTTGCGTGAGATTGAGGGCATCTAGCTTTAGGTCACCTAACAGTACGAACTCTGAAGATAGATGGTGGGCGATCAATTCACATATGGTGTCCAGAGCACAACTGGGGGCCGAGGGGGGTCTATAACAAGAGGCAACGGTGAGAGACTTGTTTCTGGAAAGGTGGATTTTTAAAAGGAAAATCTCAAATTGTTCGGGCATAGACCTGGATAGTATGACAGAACTCTGCAGGCTATCTCTGCAGTAGATTGCAACTCTGCCCCCTATGGCAGTTCTATCTTGTCAGAACATGTTATAGTTAGGGATGGAAATTTCTGGATTTTTGGTGGCCTTCCTAAGCCAGGATTCAGACATGGCTAGGACATCCGGGTTGGCGGAGTGTGCTAAAATAGTGGGGGGGAAAAACTTAGGGAGGAGGCTTCTAATGTTTACATGCATGAAAACAATGCTCTTACCTTTACAGAAGTCAACAAATGAGAGCCCCTGGGGAATAGGAGTGGAGCTAGGCACTGCAGGGCCTGGGTTAACCTTTACATCACCAGAGGAACAGAGGAGGAGTAGAATAACAGTATGGCTAAAGGCTATAACAACTGTTATTCTAGTGCGTTCGGAACAGAGAGTAAAAGGAGCAAGGTTCTGGGCGTGGAAGAATAGATTCAAGGCATAATGTACAGACAATGGTATGGTAGGATGTGAGTACAGTGGAGGTAATCTAGGCATTGAGTGACGACGAGAAAGGTTTTGTCTCTAGAGACACCATTTAAGCCAGGTGCGGTCACCGCATGTGTGGGGGGTGGAACATAAGGGCATAAGGCATATTGAGCAGGGCTGGAGGCTCTACAGTAAAATAAGACAACAATTACTAACCCAAACAGCAATAGACAAGGCATATTGACATTAGGGACAGGCATGTGTAGCCGAGTGATCATAGGGTCCAGTGAGTAGCTAGGCGAGCTGGAGGCATGGCGATTCAGACAGCTAGCAGGCCGGGGCTAGCAGCAGGCTAGCGTATGGGCCTCAGGGGAACATTGCAACGGGAGAGTGTGTTGAAACCCCCTCGGGCGGTTACATCTGCAGACCAGTCGTGATGGATCGGCGGGACTCTGTGTCGGCAGCGAAGAGTCCAGACCAAATTGCAGAAGAGGTATTGAAGCCCATGAATTATCTGATGGAATTCTTTGGCTAGCCGGGAGAAGTGCCTAGCTCCAGGCTAGCTCCAGGCTAACTGGTGCTTGCTTTGGGACAGAGACGTTAGACAGGAGTAGCCACTCGGATAGCTAGCTGCAATGATCCGGAGTAAAGGTTCAGAGCTTGCGGTAGGAATCCGGAGATGTGGTGGAGAAATGCAGTCCGATATGCTCTGGGTAGATATCGCGCTGTGCAGGCTGGCAGGAGTTGCCTGGGATGAGGCTGGCAGTCCGGGGTAACGGAGATGACTAGTAGCTAGTTAGCTGGCTAGCCTATGAAGCGGGTTCCTGTTCATAATTGTAAAAAAGCAGATCCATACCACATTGGTGTAGACCGTTTGATACTTAGATCAACAGAACCGTAATTTTCTCATTGCAAAACGCTGATTTGATAGATTGAGCATAAAAAACTAATTTAACATGATATAAATCACTGCCTACAAATTAAACAGTATTTTGACAGTTTTCATTGCATACAGATTCATTGTAATATATATTTTTTAAATATAAAAAATTATTGTTAAAATGCTTCCCACTAAACTTTTCATGGTCACTAAATAACATAAAATAAAGTGTTATACTGTTGGAAAAATATCAACTTTTAACAGAATAGCAGGTACTTGGCTTCCGAAAGGGGACAGATCTTTGATATTGTTTGTTTCAATATGCTTTTGTTACAGCAACATGCCCTGGGCTGCAAATCCTCCGACGTCTAACAGAGAAATATTACCACTGGAAGCGTCTATGTCTCTGGATCTGCGCTGTTCTCCAGTTCAAAGCCCATTGTGAGCTTCGATCTGTCTCACACAATCGCTCCTGTTCGCCGGAGAAAAACATTGATCTATTTTAGAGAAACAGGAACAATGGCCTTTTGTGGGAGATGATCATTTTCTCATTTCTAAAGCGATAAATCTACGGGCAGACGTGTCAGGGTACATTTCCTCTCCCCTTTGTTACGATTCACTATGCGGAGTGAAAAATAGAAAAAAAAGAAAAAAGAAAGAGAAAAAGTCAACGGCTATGACTGTGAAGCTGTAGTTCTATAGGAGGATGTATTTTTCAAAGCGGCAGATTTGGGGGTTTCATCCTGAATCTTGCCTGTTTGGAGGGCTCTATTGTCTGGAGCATAAAGGCTGTCTTAGGCCCTGTTTTTGTGTGTGTTTTATCTCCTCGCTGCATTCCCTTCTGTGCGTTGCAGGTTGTGCCTGTGTGATGATGAGTGTGTAGAGAGAGTGGGTGTTGAGGGACAGAGGTAAATATGCTGGTAGTCTATTGATCTGGTGTCTGTCCCAAATAGCACCTTATTCCTTATTTAGTGCATTATTTTTTACCATGGCCAATAAGGCTCTGGTCAAAAGTGGTGCACTATATAGGGAATAGGGTTCCATTTGGGATGCAGAGATGGTCTTTGAAGCAAAGAAGACCATATTGCACCCAGACAGGTGCTGTGCTTTTAGATTGGCCTTTAGGGGTCACATATTGTGTCAATGTACTGCACAAGTCAATCCATCACATCACTGCTATAGCCAATCATAGACCACGGGTTTGTTATTGTCTTCACTGGGTTGATGAGTTCTTACGTCTTCCATCATAGTAAATGTCATTTAGAATGATCATCTTATTGGTTCAATGTGTGAAGGATCACTATGAGGGTGTGATGGTGTCTTGATAAACAGTCTAGACTATTCCTGTATGTTTTTTATCCTCTGATATCGTACCACTTGAAATGATTTGAGAACAAAAGATGCACAGAATTATGCACACACAAGCACACATGCACGCACGCACACACACACACACACACACACACACACACACACACACACACACACACACACACACACACACACACACACACACACACACACACTGCTCCCCTCCACAACACACACATACATTCAGTCATTACATCTAACAAGCCCCCTCTTCTTCCTCCATCTCTCCACATCCCAGAGATCAAATAGAACCTGATAGAAAATGGTCAGTTTAAGTCAATGGATCCCTGTGAACCACTGCTCTTAACAATGCATGTCAGAGCACAACCAAGCCATGAGGTCAAAGGAACTGTCAGTAGTGCTGGATTGTGTTAAGGCACAGATCTGGTGAAGGGTACCAAAAAAGGTCTGCAGCATTGAAAGTCTCCAAGAACACAGTGGACTCCATCATTCTTGAATGGAAGAAGTTTAGAACCACCCAGACTCTTCCTAAATCTGGTCGCCTGGCCAAACTGAGCATTCGGGGGAGAAGGGCCTTGGTCAGGGAGGTGACCAAGAACCTGATGGTCACTCTGAAAGAGCTCCAGAGTTCCTCAGTGGACATGGGAGAACCTTCCAGAAGGACAACAATCTCTGCAGCACTCCACCAATAAGGCCTTTATGGTAGAGTGACCAGACGGAAGCCACTCCTTAGTAAGAGGCACATGACAGCCTGCTTGGAGTTTGCCAAAAGGCACCTAAAGTACTCTCAGTCCATGAAAACAAGATTCTCTGGTCTGATGAAACCAAAATTGAGCTCTTTGGCCTGAATGCCAAGTGTCACATCTTGAGGAAACCTTGCATCATTCCTACGGTGAAGCATGGTGGTGGCAGCATCATGCTGTGGGGATGTTTTTCAGCAGCAGGGACTGAGAGACAAGTCAGGATCGATGGGAAAATAAACTTAGTGGAGTACAAAGAGATCTTTGAAAACCTGCCCCAGAGCACTCGGGACATCAGACTGGTGAGAAAGTTCACCTTCCAACAAGACAACGTCCCTAAGCACACAGCCAAGACAATGCAGGACTGTTTGTTATTATGGGGTATTGTGTGTAGATTGATTAGGGGAAAAACTAATTAACTGTGGGACCTTAAATAGACAGGTGTGTGCCTTTCCAAATCATGTCCAACCCATTGAATTTGCAACAGGTGGACTCCAATCAAGGACGATCAACACAAGTATCTCGACTTGCTCATTCATCTTCTGCACATGTATCACTCCAGTGTTTAATTACTATATTGTAATTGCCTCGCCACTAGGGCCTATTGTGTTGCATTACCTCCCGTATCTTACCTCATTTCACACACTGTATATACTGTATACTTTTTTTTCTACTGTATTATTGACTGTATGTGTTGTTTATTCCATGTGTAACTCTGTGTTGTTGTATGTGTCGAACTGCTTTGCTTTATCTTGACCAGGTCACAGTTGTAAATGAGAACTTCTTCTCATCTGGTCTACCTGGTTAAATAAAGGTGAAATAAAATGTAAAATAATACAAATAAACTAGTGGTGAATGTGTGGCAAACCTTTGGCAACAATCATATTTATTGCCACTAGTGGCAAACATTTTACCAGAAGCCATTTACCAGAAGCCATTTCATTTAGCAGAGAAAAATGTCACTTTTGCAGATGGATACCCTTCCCCTACCCACGGTGTTGGAAAAGGCTGTATTGGGAGTAGGATGCATTAAAAGCCTTACACGCATTGAGTATTCTGTAAATATCACCTTTTTGTATACACAATGGGAGGTCTTCGGGACACACACATAAATAAGTTGGACTGTGGACACACCAAACGAAACACCAAGCTTGAGCAGTAGCCAGGTCTTGCCAGGTACATGTTGAAATATTTGTTGTTTATTTTGATAACTAATTGTTAAAAGGACCACAACAGAGTCAAATGTAAGTCAAATGTAAGAGGGCAGCCCAGATGACCAAGTGTCTGAACAACATCTGGCTGGCAAACCAAGTTGCGGAGTACCTGAAGGAGACCGCAATCCAGAGGCCTCTGTGGACCAGACAGAATGGGGCCAAGACAGTAAAGATAGTCCAAGAGTATTCTCGTCTGCTGGATACTCTAGGCATGGTGGGTTACATTTTTTTACAAAACATTATACTTGAATTTGATTCTGTTTGTTGTGGTTAACTAGCCTGGCCAAAGCAACACGTTACTCACAGAGCAGGATGTGCTGTTTGTTGTGGTTAACTAGCCTGGCCAAAGCAACATGTTACTCACAGAGCAGGATGTGCTGTTTGTTGTGGTTAACTAGCCTGGCCAAAGCAACACGTTACTCACAGAGCAGGATGTGCTGTTTGTTGTGGTTAACTAGCCTGGCCAAAGCAACACGTTACTCACAGAGCAGGATGTGCTGTTTGTTGTGGTTAACTAGCCTGGCCAAAGCAACACGTTACTCACAGAGCAGGATGTGCTGTTTGTTGTGGTTAACTAGCCTGGCCAAAGCAACACGTTACTCACAGAGCAGGATGTGCTGTTTGTTGTGGTTAACTAGCCTGGCCAAAGCAACACGTTACTCACAGAGCAGGAAGTGCTGTTTGTTGTGGTTAACTAGCCTGGCCAAAGCAACGCGTTACTCACAGAGCAGGAAGTGCTGTTTGTTGTGGTTAACTAGCCTGGCCAAAGCAACACGTTACTCACAGAGCAGGAAGCGCTGTTTGTTAATTAATGCAATATTCACCAATAAATTATGCGACAGAGTTCTCTTAAATGTTTTTTTGAGACGTCTCATTGTTTGGATTTGAAAATCCAACCATTGTAATAAAAGGGTGTGGTGCTCAGGGGCTGTGTGTGGCTGTGGGTGTTTGAGTGAGAGAGATAGAGGGAAGACAACAAGAAAAAGCACAGCCTCCTTCATTATCGAAGTGTTGTGCCGACAATTATCAAAGAGCCATTCCAGACTGAAGTCAGGAGGACTTCAAGAGTTAGGTGTTAGCCAGACTAGTGATTACAACTGCAATGGAACAGTAATTGTCTGGCTATAACATCACACAATGTTAAGTGAAATGGGGCAGAGTCTCACAAGCATTAGATACAGCAATGGGTGTGAATACGCTGTGAACATGTGATTCTGAGCAAGTGTGATGTCATTCATGTTTGTCGATATGTATGTAAATGTTAAGTTGTCTATTGTTTTTGTCAATGTATGTTTCTGTTTGTCAAAAAAACAAATAGTAAAATAAATATTACAAGTAAAGTAATAGTCTGCTTTACTACAGATTGCTCAGGACTTCTACATTTTAAATCCAACCTGCACTGGGAAACTCACTGATAACTGTATCATGGTTTCCATGGACAAAAAACTTCCCTTCACCAGTCCAGAGAGAAGCAGGCCCAAGATATTCTCTTGAAAGTGCAGGTATAGTTTGAAATGACCCTGCTGGTGGTGGTACACGAGGTGACATCGCTTTAAGACTTCTGCGAGTGGTCCTCCCAACACCAGACTACAAGATAGATAGACATTCCAACCCAACTTCAATGAGAACAAAACGTTTTTCACTGACTTGCAGCCTGTAAGTTTAAATAGTGGGTAGGCATAGGGAGATTGATCTGGAAATTAGATGATGGCATTTTTTAAACCTTGACTGAAAGGAACAGCATTCCAAAATCTGTTACACATAACTGCACACTCCAAGACATTGGAAAGTTTCCATTCAATTTGTGACAGATTTTCATGCAAATATTCTTAAATCTGCATTAAACAATATGCACATTTTTCCACCAGAGATGTTTCAAGCAAACTGAGTTTTTGCAGATAAAAGGCTGTGCGTGATGATGTAGTGCACATAAATAACTTTTTCCTATAAATCCTCACCAGATAAAAAAAAAAACTAGTTAAATGTGTTTCCATCGCATTTTCAACTCTACTGAAGGTTTTGTCACAAACTGTTGCGTTATATAGCAAATGTGCCCACTCTGGGCTTGGCACATGCTCTCTAGCCAACAGCTCGCACATAAAGTGGGTGTAGGCTATCTACATTATGAGATTATTATGGATAAGAGCGATATTATTTGTATTTGTCAAACGGCAGCCAAGCATTGATCATCATGTCACCAGAATAAGAACATCAATATTTATTGGAAAGGAGCATCAAGCTCATCACCTTGCACATTCACCATCCTGTGAAGTTCATTATAATTTATTTAGGCAACATCCTCACATCAGACTCTAAGGCTGCTATTGAATCTGATCAGCCTGTCAGGAATGGAGCTCACCCACTCTGTAAATGTAAATATTATCCATAAAACATGAAGTGTCCCTTACAATTACACACATATCAGTTATGCAAGCTAACAACCAGTATAGATAACAAGCTAGCTAGCCAGCTAACAAGACTACCTAGCTAACTAGCTACCTAGCTCACTAGCAAGACTAGCCAAGTTAGCTGTTGTTGCTTGCATGCAATTGGCTGTGGTCTTGGGGTGGCATACAGCCTGGGAGACGGAGTTGCCTGTTACGCATCGTTCAGGGCTTAAATGCCCCACAAGAGCTTACATGCCCCACTAGCTCTTAGCTCAAGGTAAGGGGCATTGAGCTTGCTAATAGTCTAACTTATAAACTGATAATAAGCTCCAAACACAAATGAAAGAATGATGTTAACATGAAATGTACCATCCTTTGTGTAGCAATCAATAAAAACATATGTGCTGATCCACTGTGGGCTCTGCCGCCTCAGCCATACTGTCAATCTATCATTAATACGTCCACTCCAATCTCGTGACGTCAACAAAACAGCTTTTGTTATATCGTGATCATGAGAAAATTATCTTGTGATCTCGATAAAACAACTTTTGACATAATGAGGGAATCTTTTTTTTGTTATCCATTTCTCCTCTCTGGACTTCCGTAGGTTCTTTCCTCTTTCAGTGATAATTCAAATGTAGGAGCGGCGGATCTTTGGAATAGTTTGGGGCGTGGTTTGTTCACAACTCTTTTTGTGCAACTGTGAGTGAGAGTGTCATTCCAGTTTATCCAATCTGGTGTGCTATGCTATGTTAAATATGACTAATGGCCTTGGGTCAATTCAGAACGTTTGAATAAGTCAGTAATTCTCTCCTGAGGGTCCCCCAACAATTCCAGAGCTAACACACCTGATTAGACACAATAATAACAACAATGGAATTCTAACAATATAATACAAAAAAAAACTTGTATGGTTCTACAAAGAACCTTTGAGATTGAGAAAGGTTTTATTATAGAGCCATTCTCCATAAATGTTATATATTGCCCAAAAAGTGATGTTACCATAGCAGAACCGTTATGGCACCATACAGGTTCCATTTTGAACCTTATGAGCATGGTTCTTTATAGAACCTTAAAAAAAAGTTCCATATATCACCAAAAATGATTCCGCTATGGTTCCAAGCCAAACAACGCTTATTTGGCATTATATATAACTGTTTGTTTTCAGGGTCCCATTTGGGATGTACGTAGACAGCGAGATGAGGTTGGGGACAGACCAAGCTCTAATTGAACCAGTGTGTGTATGCCAGTGGAGATCACTGCTCTTTAATTAAACACACCTTTGAGGGTAGGACCTCGATCTCCATGTTAAGTACATACAAAGTAGCTTGTTGTACATACCTGCTATACCTGATCCTTGACACCCACAACTAGCCAGCATCAGGTTCGGAAGAGAAAGAAGTGAAACTGTTTAGATTTCACTGAATAATTCAGTGCTCAGATTGTGTATTTACAGAGAAATGGTTTGCCTCCCAAATGGCATCGTATTCGCTATTCATTGCACTACTTTTTACCAGGGCGCATAGGGCTATGGTCAAAATCTGTGCACTGTATAGGGAATAGGGTGCCATTTGCGATGCAGCCATGGACTCTGCATATAATTGCAATGGAAGATGCCTCAGAGAAGCAGGAAAAAAACTATTCTGATTAGCATATTTGAAAGGACCGCATAATGATGTAAATTCTCCCTGAATCTTAAAAGCAGACAGTCAAGCAGAACACACGCTGCAATTATACCTCATTACCATATAGACCAGCATGCACTGCAGTACCGCTACCGCCACCCACATACCTTCCACTCACACATAGTTAACACACACACACACACAAACTCACCTAAATCCCACTCACTCACTTTCTCTTTTCTTCTTTTATCACACACTAACACATCAGACCCTGAGAATGTACACACATGACCAATGCATTCTCAGTAATAATAACTCATCGGAATAGCTAATGCTTCTCTAATCACCATCACCATTACAAGTAAGCCTGGGGAATTACCATCACATCAGCCATATGGAGATATAACTGCACTTTGCCTATTGGTGGTACACCCATTTACTGTCATATCAGCCATATGGATATAATTATCACTGAAGGCAAACAAATACAGACCACATTCGCATATGCTTGTGTTGTCCTTCACTATAAAAATACTGTGAAATGTGGATACAAACTCAGCAAAAAATGAATCGTCCTCTCACTGTCAACTGCGTTGATATTCACGAAACTTAACATGTGCACATATTTCTATGAACATAACAAGTTTCAACAACTGAGATAAACTAAACAAGTTCCACAGTCATGTGACTAAACAGAAATTGAATTATGTGTCCGTGAACAAAGGGGGGGGGGTCAAAATCCAAAGTAACAGTCAGTATCTGGTGTGGCCACCAGCTGCATTAAGTACTACACTGCATCTCCTCATCATGGACTGCACCAAATTTGCCAAGTCTTGCTGTGAGATGTTACCCCACTCTTCCACCAAGGCACCTGCAATTTCCTGGACATTTCTGGGGGGAATGGCCCTAGCCATCACCCTCCTATCCAACAGGTCCCAGACGATCTCAATGGGATTGAGATCCAGGCTCTCCGCTGGCCATGGCAGAACACTGACATTCCTGTCTTGCAGGATATCACGCACAGAATGAACAGTATGGCTGGTGGCATTGTCATGCTGGAGGGTCATGTCAGAATGAGCCTGCAGAAAGGGTACCACATGAGAGAGGAGGATGTCTTCCTTGTAACGCACATCGTTGAGATTGCCTGCAATGACAACAAGCTCAGTCCGATGATGCTGTGACACACCGCCCCCAGACCATGACGGACCCTCCACCTCCAAATCGATCCCGCTCCAGAGTACAGGCCTCGGTGTAACGCTCATTCCTTTGACGATAAACGCAAATCCGACCATTACCCCAGGTGAGACAAAACCGTTACTCGTCAGTGAAGAGCACTTTTTGCCAGTCCTATCTGGTCCAGCGACGCTGTGTTTGTGCCCATAGGCGACACTGTTGCCGGTGATGTCTGGTGTGGACCTGCCTTACAACAGGCATTCAAGCCCTCATTCCAGCCTCTCTCTCTCAGCCTATTGCGGACAGTCTGAGCACTGACGGAGGGATTGTGCATTCCTGGTGTAACTCGGGCATTTGCTGTTGCCATCCTGTACCTGTGCCGCAGGTGTGATGTTCGGATGTACCGATCCTGTGCAGGTGTTGTTGCACGTGGTCTGCCACTACGAGGGCGATCAGCTGTCCATATATCTCCCTGTAGCGCTGTCTTAGGCGTCTCACAGTTTGGACATTGCAATTCATTGCCCTGGCCACATCTGCTGTCCTCATGCCTCCTTGCATCATGCCTAAGGCACGTTCACGCAGATGAGCAGGGACTCTGGGCATCTTTCTGAGTCAGTAGAATGGCCTCTTCAGTGTCCTAAGTTTCATAACTGTGACCTTAATTGCCTACCATCTGTAAGCTGTTAGTGTCTTAATGACCGTTCCACAGGTGCAAGTTCATTAATTGTTTATGGTTCATTGAACAAGCATGGGAAACAGTGTTTCAACCTTTTACAATGAAGATCTGTGAAGTTATTTGGATTTTTATGAATTATCTTTGAAAGACAGGGTCCTGAAAAAGGGACGTTTCTTTTTTAGCTGAGTTTAGGAGATACTTATGGTTATAGAATCTGAGCAGGGTAGCTGTTACTCATGCTGTACCTTACACAATAACTGCCCTTAGAGAAGACTGAACATCTTCTCAATGAAGTGTGACACTCCTCCTTCCCACTGGTTACAAAACAACTGTTCTGTACTGTTGTGTTATGTTCCATTGCATTGTGTTCTGTTTGGTTCCATTGCATTGAACATATCAGCAGGTAGCAGTCCTCTCAGTCAAGGTCTTCCTACCTGCTAATGGAGTGGTTGAGAGGAGGCAGGGAAAGTGATTGGTTTATAAAGAATGTTTATAGCATGCTGCATGGTGCAGGCTTTCACTGGCTTTCAAGGCCTAGATCCACGTAGGGCAGAGGAGAGCAGCCTGCCGTTTCTCTCTCCCCAATTGTTCAGAACACTCACAGGGCAGCAGAGGAGAGAATTGTTCACTGCCGTAAATAACCACTTCACTCTTCTGACTCTGCTTTCTCGCCTCCTTTCCTTCTCACCCTCTCTCTTCTCTTCTCTTCTCTTCTCCTCTCCTCTCCTCTTCTCTTCTCTTCTCTCCTCTCCTCAACAGCGGCAGTACTCAGAGAGTCCTCTGACTGTCTCCAGCTGCAGTGAGACAGGCCTCTCTAACCACTGGGCTGAGAAGAGAGAGGACAGAGGACAGAGAAGAGAGACTGATAACGCCCATAGTCACTTATTGCCGGATGCCTCTGACATTCAGTTAAATCTGGATTGATGAGGACAGGCCCATGCGTGTGTGTTCTTGTCTGTGTATGCTTGTGTGTGTCTGTGTACTAAGTAGTGTGTAGGCTAGGGCATGACATCACCTGTTAAGTACAGTAATAAGTTGATCCTGCTGTGAAAATGATTAGAATGTCAGATGCATGTGATGGAGAGTTTACATTAAATACCGAATACCCCTACCCACCACCATACCAATGTCACAACAAGAGAATGTCATGAGTTAAACATACCATTTAATCTGTTTGGACTCTATGGGTGGTTGGTTAGATAGGATAAGGGTGGGAAGAATGTGTCAGAGAGTAGAGTAGAGTGTGCAATAACAGGGATGAATCCCATTGTCTCTGAGAGAGGCACTCTATCTGCAAGGAAAGCATCAGCCCATGAATTATTTAAAAGGAGAGGAGGAAAGAAACATCTGTCAAATCAAGATAAAAATAATGTTATAGCATAAACCAGAAGTGTTTTTTATTCTCACAAAGCATAAAAGTGGCTCATTAAATTCCATCAGATTTCCCTGGTGGGGTGTTGAGAATAAAACCTCCATCAAAATGAAATGTTCATTTTCGGAGACAAACACAGACAGAGAAATATCTCAGAACCAATCAAAAGCTTCTCCCCTAGGTCTCTTTCAGCCAATCAGATCCTAAGGGATTCCAGTGGGACCAGTCACAGACAGCATCACTACATCAGGAGTCAGCTGACCAGATGAATGTCCTGAGAACTTTGCTCTGTTCAAATTATTTTTAAGTGCAGCCACCCTTCTTCCATTCCTTGTCGTAATCTGACAATCGCTGATCATACCTGATTCGACAGATTAATGGAAGGGCTCCACCACATGGCTTTCACCTGTCCCACCATGTCAAATCAGCGATTACAACAAGGAAGGTAGAAATAAAGAATGTCTACATCCCCTATGGGCCCTGGTCAAAAGTAGTGCACTATAAAGGTAAAAGGGTGCCATTTGGGATGCAACATAGAGAGAGGGCATATATGGGATAGCACCACACCGGCAGAATGTGATATTTTGAAATGTAAAGTGAGTTCCATTGACTCCTGCTGTGATCTCCCTCAGTGGAATGAGACATGAGTGCTAGGGGGCATGAACTCTTACAAGCTAGCTGCAATAATGAGAGTCTCACCAATTTAAAGTTGCAGTGTCAACATTACTCTGTATGAGTATAATGGTTAAAATGCTACAGTGGGTTATTGTCATAGTGTCACATTATATGAATTGAGAGTAGGGCTGTCAAATGATAAAAGGAATGCATCATAATTAATCGCATCATTTTCTGTAGTTAATTGCTATCAATCAAACAATTATAATTTGCTCAAATTTGGCCCTAAAGAACGTTTTTTTTTCCATTTAAAAAGCAGTGCATTGAGTGACATGCATACTATGCCCTGATTTTAAGGGACGGAAACACAAAATAATCTGCAACAGAATGTTTTTAATAGCATTTTTACCATAAACAACACAAAGGTCAATGAAACATACAACTAGCTATTAATGCTCCATATGTTTCAGTAGGGCTACTCCCTCTTATCAATGTTGTTGAAGTTAAACACTTGTGTGTATACACACACACACACGCACACTCATGTACTCTTAAAGCTTCAGGCATTCTAAATTAGTGTTCTCCCAATTTCTGATTGGAGCGTTGACTATAGGAAAAAAGATCTGGCTCTATGGATACAAAGAACATGTCCAACAATATTATGATTTCCATAAAATAAAATTAAATAAAAATAGATCAGCCAGGTCTGAGTTTATGTAATAAAGCTATTACATATAGCCTAGGCTACTTATCCATGTTCTTCAACATTAACTAGTCTGTAACGTCTGTCGTGGGTTGAAGAAGGTGAAGAGGACCAAAGTGCAGCGTCGTACGTGTTCATGATGTATATTTATTTTAACTGAGAACACTACGACCAAAATAACAAAAATAGACCAACACGAAACAGTTCTGTCTGGTGCAGACACAGAGCCAGAAAACAACTACCCACCCCCATAGTGGGAAAACAGGCTGCCTAAGTATGGTTCTCAATCAGAGACAACGATAACCAGCTGCCTCTGATTGGGAACCATACCAGGCCTAAACATAGAAACACACCTAGACATACAACATAGAATACCCACCCACATCACACCCTGACCAAACTAAAAATAGAAACATACAAAGCAATCTACGGTCAGGGCGTGACATAGTCACAAGCTGCTACTGCTAGAATTGGGATAATGCTTAAATCTTTTGACTTGAGAACTACAATAAAAACTGTAGCTAAATGGAATGGATGTCCTGTTCTAATTAAAATAATTGCGGGAATATTTTTTTAGGCAGTATTGCAGAGGACTGTTGCTGGCAATGGAGTGGGGTATAAGACACTAGAGCAAGGATGAGCAATGAGCAGCATGGATATGAACAATATTTCACAAGAAGCATGTACCAATTTAAAACTCAATTTCCCCATTTATTTATTTATCTCCTATAGCTTGTTGTTGCCTGTTGACTGCCACATTTGTACTGTAATTCATCAGCTAACAAACAAGCTTCAACAAAGCGGTGTTTTCCCTGCCCTGTTCATCCACTCCACCTTCATCCACTCAATAACTATACTGAAAAAAATATTTTACTGAGATAGTAAGTTTTTAGAAAGAAACCAGTCAATTGAAATAAATAAATTAGGCAATAATCTATGGATTTCAAATGACTGTACCTATGATTAAAAAAAATACAGACCTCTACATGCTTTGTAAGTAGGAAAACCTGCAAAATCGGCAAGGTATCAAATACTTGTTCTCCCCACTGTATGTGCATTTTTGTTCAGTATAGATTTAACAAATGTTTGACTTCACAATTCTAATCTAGGGAGTGTAAATTGTATTCATCTACCTAGCAAGCTAAACATACACGTGAAAAACGAAATGTAAAATCTATATGGCCAGTTAGCGAATTAACCTGTTTTTCCCATTGACTTAGCATGGATTTCAGTTAGCCTGCTAATCAATTAGCATGCGCACCCGCGGATATTTTCACCATTTGAATGCTTTTCTTGTTTTTGTGAAAATGTTGCATGCTGAATGCTAGGCTTAATGCTATGCTAGGCTATCAATCCTATTACACAAATGCTTGTTTACCTATGGTTCAAAAGCATATTTAGAAAATCTGAGATGACAGTGTTGTTAACAAAAGGCTAAGCTTGAGAGCAAATATATTTATTTCATTTCATTTGCGATTTTCATGAATAGTTAACGTTGTGTTATGGTAATGAGCTTGAGGCTATAAATAGGATCCCGGATACGGGATTGCTCGTCGCAACAGGTTAACCACTTCCGTCACCGGCTTCATTAGAAAATGCATCTGCAAAGTTGTACCCACGATGAGGGTTCGTTGTTTCCCCAATCAAAAGCCCTGGATTAACACAGTGGTTGGCGCTAAACTAAAGAACAGGGCTACCGCACACAGAGCTATCGTAGACAACTCTGATGCTAAGGCCAAAGACAGGAATAATTACAAGAAGTCCCACTATGACCTCTGCAGAGTCATCAAACAAGCAAAAGGACAATATGGGAATAAGGTGGAATCATATTACCCAGGCTCCGATGTCTGCCGCATGTGGCAAGGGCTACAGTCCATTGCGGATTTCAAAGGAAGACCCAACCGTGATCTGCCCAATGATGCCTCTCTACCAGACGAACTCATTGCATTTTATGCACGCTTTGACATCAACAACATCGAGCCGGGTGTGAGGGCCGTCACCGACCCAGATGATTGGGTGATCTCGCTCTCCGAGGCCGACGTGAGATGGGTCTTTAATCACGTCAACACCCGCAAGGCTGCGGGCCCAAACGGTATTCCCATAACATGCGCAGAACAGCTGAAAGGCATATTCACTGTGATTTTCAAGCTCTCCTTGTCCCAGTCTGTAATCCCCACATTCCAATTTACATACCGTCCTAATAGATCCATAGACGACGCAATCTCAAATGCTCTCCACACTGCCCTCACCCACCTAGATAAGGGAAATACCTATGTGAGCATGCTGTTCATTGACTACAGCTCAGCATTCAACTCCATTATCCCCTCCAGCCTTGTCACCAAGCATAGGACTCTGGGTCTGAACACTTCCCTCTACAACTGGATCCTGGACTTCATGGTGGGCCAAGGTGGCGAGGGTAGGAAGAAACACCTCCGCCATGCTGAGCCTTAACACAGGGGCCCCACAGGGGTGTGTGCTTAGTCCCCTTCAGTACTCCCTGTTCACCCACCAATGTGTGGCCACGCATGACTCAACACCATTATCAAGTTCGCTGACGACGCAACGTTGGTAGGCCTGATCACCTGCGACCATGAGTCAGTCAACCGGGAGGAGGTCAGTGACCTGGCAGTGTGGTGCCAGAGCAACAACCGCTCCTTCAACATCAGCAAGACCAAGGAGCTGATCATGGACTACAGGAAACATGAGGGGCGAGCATGCCCCCATCCACATCGACTGGGCGGCAGTGGAGCAGGTAGACAGCTTCTACTTTCTCAGTGTCCAAATCACAAAAAAATGTAAAATGGTCCAAACACACACGCACAGTCGTCCTGAAGGTCCTGAATAATCTTCTATTCCCAAGCAATACGACTGATAAAAAAGGACTATCTGAGTTAACCTTGTATCTTTATTGACCTTTTCTTTCAATCTTTGCACTGTCTCTATGCACACTCACAGGGCCCTACACAATCACACACACTATCACTCCATCACTCACACAAAATATGCACATACTCTATATGACCAAAAATATGTGGACACCGGCTCGTCGAACACCTCATTCCAAAATCATGGGCATTAATATGGAGTTGGTCCCCCGTTGCTGCTATAACAGCGTCCACTCTTCTGGGAAGGCTTTCCACTACATGTTGGAACATTGCTGCGGGGACTTGCTTCCATTCAGCAACAAGAACATTAGTGAGATCGGGCACGGATGTTGGCCGATTAGGCCTGGCTCACAGTTGGCATTCCAATTCAAACTTTACAGTAGGCACTACGCATTTGGGCAGGTAGCATTCTCTTGGCATCTGCCAAACCAAGATTCGTTCATCGAAGCGTGATTCATCACTCCAGAGAACGTGTTTCCACTACTCCAGAGTCCAATGGCGGAGAGCTTTACACCACTCCAGCCTACGCTTGGCATTGCGCATGGTGATCATAGGCTTGCGTGCTGACATTGCTTCCAGAGGCAGTTTAGAATTCAGTAGTGAGTGTTGCCACCGAAGACAGACGATTCAGCTACGCACTTCAGCACTGTTCTTTAAGCTTGTGTGGCTTACCACTTTAAGGCTGAGACGTTGTTGCTCCGAGAAGGTTCCACTTTACATTAACAGCATTTTGTTTGTTTTTTATGTTTTGGGTAACTTATTTTTAAACTTATTTTGTACATCATGCTGCTGGACATCAGAACAGCGATTACTCACAGCGGACTGGAAGAAATTGTTCTTTTAACAAGTCCAACAAGAAGGATATACTGCTTTCACTGGAACAGGCCCAGATCCACGTAATTTGCTTGAAGAAAAGATGCAGGAAAAGGGGCCGCAGATTGGGCTGCCTCCTGAGACACATTCTAGGCTATTGATTAGAACGTAGTATAATGGGCCAACACACTATGGCGCGTGTCACCCAAAATGGGGATTTAAAAGAAAGAGAAAAAAAGGGAGTACACGAGATAAATATACATTTGGGTGCATTTGTCAGCTATGCTTATTTTAACCCTAGCCTTGCCCCAAACTGCCGCTCTTATGGGTCAGAATATAATGATGTAATTACGTATGGGAGGTCTCAGATGAGAAGCTCCGCGTGGGTCGTTTAGGCTTCTCAATGACGCACTTCTCCGGCACAACTCTCTGGTCGTCCTCACGATATCAGTGTCCTTTTGGTCTGATTCCTCGCCCTTGCTCTGGGAGGGGTCTTCTGAGGACAGACAGCTCTGTAGCTCAGAGCTCACAGCGTAGGAATGAAACAGTGTAGATACCACGATTCGATGGAGAGTGGAGGTTAGGTGGTCCGGCTTGAATTCACCCGCTTAGACACAGCTACTCATCAGTAGCATCGGTAGAAAAAGATTTCTTTGTCTTCAACCTCGGATTGAGTTTTGGGTTCGTTGACTTTTTAGACCTCGGCTGCAGCTTGGGTCATTAATTTTTCACTCACATGTCTTATACCCTCGGGTCAGAAGTCGGCGTAACCGCCTTTAGGGCAATTCTCTGGGCGTACCAAGTTAAGAGGCAAGGTCTAGATTTTACTCAAATCCAATTTTAGACAACTAACTTCACATTTCATCTTTACCAAAACAGTCCCTTTGATTTGTACATTTTCCACACAACGTACAATGTATAAACACCAAGCTTATCCTAGGAAAACTCTTACAGCTACAATGTTTTCGTAATAACGTCATCTATTAACCTTTAATAACAAAACAAAAATGACATACATTTTCATATTCCATCTATCGTCATGGCCACCATTGTGGCTGACGGAAACCATTGTTCCAAAGTTTCTTTATTGCATGTTTAATGTTCTGAGATTGGTTCTCCATAGTGAGAGGACACAGGAATGTTTTCTGTGGCCTAAGATTTACCATGGGCGTGAGGGGTCATAAAAAACCCACATCTTCAGACCCCTAGATCTCTCCTCCTCTGTTGGGGTTGAGAGATAATCTGTAGGGTTGTGGTCTCCTGTAACCTGACCTGATCAGGGCAGTCATGACAGAATTCATAGTGCCCACAAAGCTCATCACTAAGCTAAGGACTCTGGGACTAAACACCTCCCTCTGCAACTGGATCCTGGACTTCCTGACGGGCCGCCCCCAGGTGGTAAGAGAAGGCAACAACACGTCTGCCATGCTGATCCTCAAAACTGGGGCCCTTCAGGGGTGGGTACTTAGTCCCCTTTTGTACTCCCTGTTCACCCACTACTGCCTGGCCAAACACAACTCCAACATCATCATTAAGTTTGCTGACTACACAACAGTGGTAGGCCCGATCACCGACAATGATGAGACGTCCTAAAGGGAGGAGGTCAGAGAACTGGCAGTGTTGTGCCAGGACAACAACCTCTCCCTCAATGTGAGCAAGACAAAGGAGCTGATTGTGGAAAAGGCGGGCTGAACAGGCCCCCATTAACATCGACAGGACTGTAATGTTGCGGGTCGAGAGTTTCAAGTTCCTTTTGGTCCACATCACCAACGAACTATCATGGTCAAAATATACCGAGACAGTCGTGAAGAGGGCACGACAAAACCTTTTCCCCCTCAGGAGACTAAAAAGATTGGCATGGGTCCCCAGATCCTCAAGTGGTTCTACAGCTGCACCATCGAGAGCACGCTGACCGGTTGCATCACCACTTGGTATGGCAACTGCTTGGCATCTGACCGTAAGGCGCTACAGAGGGTAGTGCGTACGGCCCAGTACATCACTGGAGACAAAATTCCTGCCATCCAGGACCTATTTAATAGGCGTGTCAGAGGAAAGCCCATAAAATTGTCAGAGACTCCAGTCACCCAAGTCATAGACTGTTTTCTCTGCTTGTGCAAGGCAAGCGGTACCAGAGTGCCAAGTCTCGGACCAAAAGGCTCCTCAACAGCTTCTACCCCCAAGCCAAGACTGCTGAAAAATTTATAAAATCGCCACCGGACTATTTATCCCCTCCTCCCTTTGTACACTGCTGCTACTCGTTTTTAACTATCTATGCGTAGTCACTTCACCCCCACATACATGTATAAATTACCTCGACTTACCTGTACCCCAGTACATTGACTTGGTACCGGTACCTCCTGTATATAGCCTTATTGTTATTTGTTGTGTTACTTTGTTTATATTTTTTAAATTAAGTCTATTTGGTAAATATTTTCTTAACTCTTCTTGAACTGCACTATTGGTTAAGGGCTTGTAAGTCAGCATTTCACTGTAAGGTCTACACTTGTATTCGGCGCATGTGACAAATAACGTTTGATTTGATTTGACTTACAGTTTAGCGGGGCAGCTCTAACAGGGCAGAAATTTGATGAACGGACTTATTGGAAAGGTGGCATCCTATGATGGTGCCACGTTGAAAGTCACTTCTAGAGGCAGTTTGGAACTCTATAGTGAGTGTTGCAACTGAAGACAGATGATTCAGCTACGTGCTTCACCATTCTGCGGTCCCGTTCTGTGAGCTTGTGTGGTCTACCACTTTGCGGCTGAGCTGTTGTTGCTCCTAGAGGTTTCCACCTCACAATAACAACACTTACAGTTGACCGGGGGCAGATTTAACAGGAAAGGTGGCATCCTATGACGGTGCCACATTGAAAGTCACTGAGCTCTTCAGTAAGGCCATTCTACTGCCAATGTTTCTCTATGGAGATTGCATGGGTGTGTGATCGATTTTATACACCTGTCAGCAACGGGTGTGGCTGAAATAGCCGAATTTTCTGATTTTAAGTGGTGTCTACATACTTTTGTATATATAGTGACATTTATACTGACTCTATACACACGCACACCCACTCACATGTAAGCTGCTGCTAATCTGTTTATCTTATATCCTGTTGCCTAGTCCCCTTACCCCTGTACATATCTACCTCCATCACACCAGTATCCCTGAAAATGTAAATATAGTATTGGAACTGACTTTTATAGTATGCTTACTTAATTACATTATGGTGCATTGTGTATTATTTTTTGTGTGTATTTTTTTATGTTAAAATGTTGTTATTGATTATTTCATTGTTGGGTTTTGAGTTTGCAAGATAGGCATTTCACTGTACTTGTGCATGTGACATTAAAACTTGGAAGATGAAAGAAAGATAATGTTTGTATCAGGGCGCACAAAATATTCCATTGATGTTGCAAGAATGTAGACAGAACAGTCTTTCTGAGTTTTTGATAGGTTCCCAGAACATGTAATTAGGTTGTGAACATTCCTATAATGTTGTAATATTAAAAAGTCACTGAGCTCTTCAGTAAGACCATTCCACTGCCAATGATTGTCTATGGAGATTGCATGGCTGTGTGCTCGATTTTATACACCTGTCAGCAACAGGTGTGACTGAAATAGCCGAATCCACTAATTTGAAGAGGTGTCCACATACTTTTGTGACCGAACACCTGGTCTAAATTCTTGAAATGTTCCCAGAACATTTAATTAAGTTATGGGAGTTGTCTGGGATGTTGCAATAATATTCTGGTGATATTCACATAGATTGCACAGAACATTCTCACAATGTTCCACAATATTCAAATAGGTCAGTTTTTATGACGTTCTTAGAATATTTGTTTTAGGTTTAACACAATATTCCATTGATGTTCATGCAATATACATTTTACCTTGTCTTGGAGGTCCTCAGAACATTTCAATAACATTTAGAAAATGTTTTATCAGTATTACCACAACATTCTCAGCATGCAAATGTGAAGCTCCTTAAAGCAGATTGGAATACATCCCCAATATATTTATATGTAGATTTAATGATAATTCGCAGGTGATATACACTGCTCAAAAAAATAAAGGGAACACTTAAACAACACAATGTAACTCCAAGTCAATCACACTTCTGTGAAATCAAACTGTCCACTTAGGAAGCAACAATGATTGACAATACATTTCAAATGCTGTTGTGCAAATGGAATAGACAACAGGTGGAAATTATAGGCAATTAGCAAGACACCCCCAATAAAGAAGTGGTTCTGCAGGTGGTAACCACAGACCACTTCTCAGTTCCTATGCTTCCTGGCTGATGTTTTGGTCACTTTTGAATGCTGGCGGAGATTTCACTCTAGTGGTAGCATGAGACGGAGTCTACAACCCACACAAGTGGCTCAGGTAGTGCAGCTCATCCAGGATGGCACATCAATGCGAGCTGTGGCAAGAAGGTTTGCTGTGTCTGTCAGCATAGTGTCCAGAGCATGGAGGCCGTAGGAGGGCAACAACCCAGCAGCAGGACAGCTACCTCCGCCTTTGTGCAAGGAGGAGCAGGAGGAGCACTGCCAGAGCCCTGCAAAATGACCTCCAGCAGGCCACAAATGTGCATGTGTCTGCTCAAATGGTCAGAAACAGACTCCACGAGGGTGGTATGAGGGCCCGACGTCCACAGGTGGGGGTTGTGCTTGCATTTGCCAGAGAACACCAAGATTGGCAAATTCGCCACTGGTGCCCTGTGCTCTTCACAGATGAAAGCAGGTTCACACTGAGCACATGTGACAGGCGTGACAGAGTCTGGAGACGCCGTGGAGAACGTTCTGCTGCCTGCAACATCCTCCAGCATGACCGGTTTGGCGGTGGGTCAGTCATGGTGTGGGGTGGCATTTCTTTGGGGGGCCGCACAGCCCTCCATGTGCTCGCCAGAGGTAGCCTGACTGCCATTAGTTACCGAGATGAGATCCTCAGACCCCTTGTGAGACCATATGCTGGTGCGGTTGGCCCTGGATTCCTCCTAATGCAAGACAATGCTAGACCTCATGTGGCTGGAGTGTGTCAGCAGTTCCTGCAAGAGGAAGGCATTGATGCTATGGACTGGCCCGCCCGTTCCCCAGACCTGAATCCAATTGAGCACATCTTGGACATCATGTCTCGCTCCATCCACCAACGCCACGTTGCACCACAGACTGTCCAGGAGTTGCTTTAGTCCAGGTCTGGGAGGAGATCCCTCAGGAAACCATCCGCCACCTCATCAGGAGCATGCCCAGGCATTGTAGGGAGGTCATACAGGCACGTGGAGGCCACACACACTACTGAGCCTCATTTTGACTTGTTTTAAGGACATTACATCAAAGTTGGATCAGGCTGTAGTATGGTTTTCCACTTTAATTTTGAGTGTGACTCCAAATCCAGACCTCCATGGGTTGATAAATTTGATTTCCATTGATCATTTTTGTGTGATTTTGTTGTCAGCACATTCAACTATGTAAAGAAAAAAGTATTTAATAAGAATATTTAATTCATTCAGATCTAGGATGTGTCATTTTAATGTTCCCTTTATTTTTTTGAGCAGTGTACAATGAACAAAAATATAAACGCAGCATGCAACAATTTGTCAGATTTGATTGAATTACAGATCATATAAGAACATTATTAGGACCTAATCTATGGATTTTACATGACTGGGAATACAGATATGCATCCCTTGGTCACAGATATCTTTAAAAAAAAGTAGAGGTGTGGATCAGAAAATCAGTCAGCATCTGGTATGACCACTACTTTACCTCATGCAGCGCGACACATCTCCTTCGTTGTCAGTCTGTTGATTGTGGCCATAAAATACTATGTTACAAGTACACATAGGAAGAGGATTGGAACTCAGAAATGATGTTCTGTCGTAATTGACCATATTAGACTGACACAGCTTTCCCTTTGTGGTGTGGAGGGTTAAAGGGGAACTGCACCCACTGATTTGGCCTTGTTTTTTGTCTTGCTCCTCAAGAAATGCTTGCAGCCATGACAGAAGCCAAACGTGAGTTGGCTTGGGGGTGTGCTTTGATATGTCCCATGTGGCTCAGTTGGTAGTGCGTGGCGCTTGCAATGCCAGGCTTGTGTGTTCGATGCTCATGGGGGACCAGTATGTAAAGAAAGTATGAAAATGTATGCACTCACTCCTGTAAGTAACTCAGGATAAGAGAGTCTGCTAAATTATGTAAATGTTGTGGGTGTGTTCTTGCCACCACCAAGACACCCATCTGTCAGAACCTTACCTGCAGCTGTTTCACCACACTCATGCACAACAGACAAACCTCCTGCAGGTTGAGTTCAATAACTACAGGCAGATGTATGGTGAGATGTGAGGAATATGAGAAGAATGCAATTGCTGAATGTATGTACAGTGCATTTGGGAACTTTTCAGACCCTTTGACTTTTCCACATTTTGTTACATTACAGCCTTATTCTAAAATGTATTTTTTTATACATTTTTGCAAATGTATAAAAAAACTGTAAAACAGAAATACCTTATACATAAGTATTCAGACCCTTTGCTATGAGACTCGAAATTGAGCTCAGGTGCATCCTGTTTCCATTAATCATACTTAAGATGTTTCTACAACTTGATTGGAGTCCACCTGTGCTAAATTCAATTGATTGGATATGATTTGGAAAGGCACACAGCTGTCTATATAAGGTCACACAGTTGACAGTGCATGTCAGAGCAAAACCAAGCCATGAGGTTGAAGGAATTGTCTGTAAAGCTCAGAGGCAGGATTGTGTCGAGGCACAGATCTGGGGAAGGGTACCAAAACATTTCTGCAGCATGTGGCCTCCATCATTCTTAAGTGGAAGAAGTTTAGAAGCGCCAAAACTCTTCCGAGAGCTGGCTTCCCGGCCAAACTGAGGAATCGGGGTAGAAGGGCCATCATCAGGGAGGTGACTAAGAACCCAATGGTCACTACGACAGAGCTCCAGAGTTCCTTTGTGGAGATGGGAGAACCTTCCAGAAGGACAACCATCTCTGCAGCACATCACCCATCAGGCCTTTATGGTAGAGTGGCTTGACGGAAAGTGTCTCCTCAGTAAAAGGCACATGACAGCCAGCTTGGAGTTTGCCCAAAGGAACCTAAAGGACTCTCAGACAATAAGAAACAAGATTCTCTGGTCTGATGAAACCAAGATTGAACTCTTTGGCCTGAATGCCACGTGTCACATCTGGAAGAAACCTGGCACCATCCCTACGGTGAAGCATGGTGGTGGCAGTATCATGCTATCCGATGCTGTGGATTTTTTTCAGCCACCCACCTGAAGGGCCGCCCTCAGATGGTGAGCGTAGGTAGCAACACATCTGCCACGCTGTTCCTCAACACTGGATCTCCTCAGGGGTGCGTGTTCAGTCCCCTCCTGTACACCCTGTTCACCCACGACTGCATGGCCAGGCATGACACCATCATTAAGTTTGCAGACGACACAACAGTGGTAGGCCTGATCACCGACAACGACAAGACAGTCTATAGGGAGGAAGTCAGGGACTTGGCCGGGTGGTGCCAGAATAACAACCTATCCCTCAACGTAACCAAGACTAAGGAGATGATTGTGGACTACAGGAAAAGGAGGACCGAGCACGCCCCCATTCTCATCGACGGGGCTGTAGTGGAGCAGGTTGAGAGCTTCAAGTTCTTTGGTGTCCACATCAACAACAAACTAGAATGGTCCAAATACACCAAGACAGTCGTGAAGAGGGCACGAGAAAGCCTATTCCCCCTCAGAAAACTAAAAAGGTTTGGCATGGGTCCTGAGATCCTCAAAAGGTTCTCCAGCTGCAACATCGAGTTGTTGGTTGCATCACTGCCTGGTACGGCAATTGCTAGGCCTCTGACTGCAAGGCACTAGAGGGCAGTGTGTATGGCCCAGTACATCACTGGGGCCAAGCTTGGTGCCATCCAGGATCTCTACACCAGGCAGTGTCAGAGGAAGGCCCTAAAGATTGTCAAAGACCCAAGCCACCTTAGTCATAGACTGTTCTCTCTACTACCGCATGGCAAGCAGTACCAGAGTGCCAAGTCTAGGACAAAAAGGCTTCTCAACAGTTTTTTACCCCCAAGTCATAAGACTCCTGAACAGGTAATCAAATGGCTTCCTGGACTATTTGCATTTTGTGCCCCCCTCAACCCCTTATTTTATGCTGCTGCTACTCTCTGTTTATCATATATGCATAGTCACTTTAACTATACATTCATGTACATACTACCTCAATCAGCCTGACTAACTGGTGTCTGTATGTAGACTCGCTACTTTTATAGCCTCGCTACTGTATATAGCCTGTCTTTTTACTGTTGTTTTATTTATTTACCTACCTATTGTTCACCTAATACTGTTTTTGCACTATTGGTTAGAGCCTGTAAGTAAGCATTTCACTGTAAATTCTACACCTGTTGTATTCAGCGCACGCGACAAATAAACTTTGATTTGATGTTTTTCAGCCGCAGGGACTGGGAGACTTGTCAGGATCGAGGGAGAGATGAACGGAGCAAAGTACAGAGAGATCCTTAATGAAAACCTGCTCCAGAGGACCTCAGACTGGGGCGAAGAAAACGACCCTAAGCACACAGCCAAGACAACACAGGAGTGGCTTGGGGACAAGTCTCTGAATGTCCCGAAAACATTCCCCCAAAAATCTGTTTTTGCTTTGTCATTATGGGTTATTGTGTGCAGATTGATGAAGAAAAAAAATGTAATCCATGTTTAGAATATGCTGTAACGTAACAAAATGTGGAAAAAGTCAAGGGGTCTGAATACTTTCCGAATGCACTGTAGATATTCTGATTGTAATTCCCAGCCAGTACAGATACTGTGCCCATCTGCATTTTGTCTCGTGGTAATGGGGCTACCTTGGAAAACATACCAGATGGCCATACCTTCCTGTGTGGTGTCCCGTATACAACAGGATTTCCCTGATCCTTGTGCAGAATACACAAGATTACTTCATCCCAATACTGTCTGATACCATTCAATTCAATAATAAATAAATAAAACAATACAAATAAAAGTTGTCTGGTAATATGTTTATGCCGAGTGCCAGTCCCTCTCTCCATTCAGTGGCATAAGTATCAAGCCTGTCTGTCAGTCTTGACTTTATCACATCATGTTGCAAGTCTCCATGTGTTATTTTTCATGATTTTAGATGTGTGTTTTGGTTTATGTGTGTGTTTTCGGTTTTCACTCTCAAAAGTACAATTGTTCATAGAGAAACAACAAAATTGGAAAAATACCATTTTTCTTTTTGGGGGGGGGGGGGGGGGGTCTGTAATATTTTTTTTGTGTAATTCCCCTTTAATTGCATATCTGGCCCTTTAATTGCGCATCTAGAGAGTGAGGAATCTGCAGTCTAATGAGCCGGTCTAGCGTATGAATGAGATTGCAACACTGCCTGGTATGGCAACTGCTCGGCCTCCGACCGCAAGGCACTACAGAGGGTAGTGCGAATGGCCCAGTACATCACTGGGGCCAAGCTTACTAGGCGGTGACAGAGGAAGCCCTTAAAAATTGTCAGAGACTCCAGGCACCCTAGTCATAGACTGTTCTCTCTACTACCGCACGGCAAGCGGTACCGGAGCGAAAATTCTAGGTCCAAGAGACTTCTAAACAGCTTCTACCCCCGAGCCATAAAACTCCTGAACATCTAGTCAAATTTCTACCCAGACCATTTGCAGTGCCCCCACCCTCACCCCACCTATATTTGGCACATGTTACTAATAAAATGTGATTTGATTGTCGTCACAACTGAGCATACTTTGTATTTTGGGAACAGAACAGCTTTTGTGTTTAGGGAACATATATTTTGTGATGTCCCCACATTGTTCCCACCAGACTGTTCCCACAACCTAAAGAAACATTCTGGATACCTCTAAAGAACAGACAAAAAGTGTTGTAGGAATATTCTTGCAACATCAGGTGCATGTTTTATACAAGCATTGTATAATCATCAGCACAGCTGGACAGTTTTTTGTGGTATGAGAACATCAAATCAAATCAAATCTAATTTTATTTGTCACATACACATGGTTAGCAGATGTTAGTGCGAGTGTAGCGAAATGCTTGTGCTTCTAGTTCCGACAATGCAGTAATAACCAACAAGTAATCTAGCTAACAATTCCAAAACTACTACCTTATAGACACAAGTGTAAGGGGATAAAGAATATGTACATAAAGATATATGAATGAGTGATGGTACAGAGCGGCATAGGCAAGATACAGTAGATGGTATTGTGTACAGTATATACATATGAGATGAGTATGTAAACAAAGTGGCATAGTTAAAGTGGCTAGTGATACATGTATTACATAAGGATGCAGTAGATGATATAGAGTACAGTATATACATATGAGATGAGTATGTAAACAAAGTGGCATAGTTAAAGTGGCTAGTGATACATGTATTACATAAGGATGCAGTAGATGATATAGAGTACAGTATATACATATACATATGAGATGAATAATGTAGGGTATGTAAACATTATATTAGGTAGCATTGTTTAAAGTGGCTAGTGATATATTTTACATCAATTCCCATCAATTCCCATTATTAAAGTGGCTGGAGTTGAGTCAGTGTGTTGGCAGCAGCCCCTCAATGTTAGTGGTGGCTGTTTAACAGTCTGATGGCCTTGAGATAGAAGCTGTTTTTCAGTCTCTCGGTCCCAGCTTTGATGCACCTGTAGTGACCTCGCCTTCTGGATGATAGCGGGGTGAACAGGCAGTGGCTCGGGTGGTTGCTGTCCTTGATGATCTTTATGGCCTTCCTGTGACATCGGGTGGTGTAGGTGTCCTGGAGGGCAGGTAGTTTGCCCCCGGTGATGCGTTGTGCAGACCTCACTACCCTCTGGAGAGCCTTACGGTTGTGGGTGGAGCAGTTGCCGTACCAGGCGGTGATACAGCCCGACAGGATGCTCTCGATTGTGCATCTGTAGAAGTTTGTGAGTGCTTTTGGTGACAAGCCGAATTTCTTCAGCCTCCTGAGGTTGAAGAGGCGCTGCTGCGCCTTCTTCACGATGCTGTCTGTGTGGGTGGACCAATTCAGTTTGTCTGTGATGTGTACGCCGAGGAACTTAAAACTTACTACCCTCTCCACTACTGTTCCATCGATGTGGATAGGGGGGTGTTCCCTCTGCTGTTTCCTGAAGTCCACAATCATCTCGTTGAGTGTGAGGTTATTTTCCTGACACCACACTCCGAGGGCCCTCACGTCCTCCCTGTAGGCCCGTCTCGTCGTTGTTGGTAATCAAGCCTACCACTGTTGTGTCGTCCGCAAACTTGATGATTGAGTTGGAGACGTGCGTGGCCACGCAGTCGTGGGTAAACAGGGAGTACAGGAGAGGGCTCAGAACGCACCCTTGTGGGGCCCCAGTGTTGAGGATCAGCGTGGTGGAGATGTTGTTGCCTACCCTCACCACCTGGGGGCGGCCCGTCAGGAAGTCCAGTACCCAGTTGCACAGGGCGGGGTCGAGACCCAGGGTCTCGAGCTTGATGACGAGCTTGGAGGGCACTATGGTGTTAAATGCCGAGCTGTAGTCGATGAACAGCATTCTCACATAGGTATTCCTCTTGTCCAGATGGGTTAGGGCAGTGTGCAGTGTGGTTGAGATTGCATCGTCTGTGGACCTATTTGGGCGGTAAGCAAATTGGAGTGGGTCTAGGGTGTCAGGTAGGGTGGAGGTGATATGGTCCTTGACTAGTCTCTCAAAGCACATCATGATGACGGAAGTGAGTGCTACGGGGCGGTAGTCGTTTAGCTCAGTTACCTTAGCTTTCTTGGGAACAGGAACAATGGTGGCCCTCTTGAAGCATGTGGGAACAACAGACTGGGATAGGGATTGATTGAATATGTCCGTAAACACACCAGCCAGCTGGTCTGCGCATGCTCTGAGGGCGCGGCTGGGGATGCCGTCTGGGCCTGCAGCCTTGCGAGAGTTGACACGTTTAAATGTTTTCCTCACGTCGGCTGTAGTGAAGGAGCGGTCAAAAAAGTTATTTAGTCTGCCTGGGAGCAAGACATCCTGGTCTGTGACAGTGCTGGTTTTCTTTTTGTAATCCGTGATTGACTGTAGACCCTGCCACAACCTAACACATTTTCTGGAGAATTTCACCGAACTCATTTTGGTTTGCTGGGAAAACATTACTGGTACATTGTGTTATTACTGTCACGTTCTGACCATCGTTCTTGTGTGTTTTCCTTGTTTTAGTGTTGGTCAGGACGTGAGCTGGGTGGGCATTCTATGTTGTGTGTCTGGTTTTTCAATTTCTATGTTTGGCCTGATATGGTTCTCAATCAGAGGCAGGTGTTAGTCATTGTCTCTGATTGGGAACCATATTTAGGTAGCCTGTTTTGTGTTGGGTTTTGTGGGTGATTGTTCCTGTTTTTGTGTTTGTGGCACCAGATAGGACTGTTTCGGTTTTTTCACGTTTCTTGTTTTGTAGATTGTTGTATTTTCATCTTTATTAAAGATGTGCAAAAATAACCACGCTGCATTTTGGTCCGCCTCTCTTTCACCAGAAGAAAACCGTTACAGAATCACCCACCACAACAGGACCAAGCGGCGTGGTGACAGGCAGCGGCAGCAGGAGCAGCGAAAGGAGGAATGGACATGGGAAGACGTTTTGGACAGCAAGGGTTGTCACACTTGGGAGGAAATACTGTCTGGAAGAGATCGCCTCCCATGGGAACAGGTGGAGGCACTTAGGAGAGCAGAGGCAGTCGGAGAGAGGAGCCGGCGATACGAGGGAACACAGTTGGCAAGGAAGCCTGAGAGTTAGCCCCAAAAATGTATTGGGGGGTGGCACACAGGGAGTATGGCGACGCCAGGTAGGAGACCTGCGCCAACTTCCTGTGCTTACCGGAGGGCTAGAGAGACCGGGCAGGCACCGTGTTATGCTGTGGAGCGCACGGTGTCTCCAGTGCAGGTGCATAGCCCGGTGCGGTACATACCATCTCCTCGTATCGGCCGGGCTAGAGTAAGCATCGAGCCAAGTGTCATGAAGCCGGCTCTACGCATTTGGTCTCCAGTGCGTCTCCTTGGGCCGGCTTACATGGCACCAGCCTAGCGCACGGTTCCCGGTTCGCCTGCATAGCCCAGTGCGGGCTATTCCACCTCGCCGCACTGGCAGGGCGACCGGGAGCATTCAACCGGGTAAGCTTGGGCAGGCTCGGTGCTCAAGAGCTCCAGTGCGCCTGCACGGTCCGGTATATCCAGTACCACCTCCACGCACCAGCCCTTTGGTGGCAGCTCCCCGCACCAGGCTTCCTGTGCGTGTCCTCGGCCCAGTACCACCAGTGCCAGCACCACGCACCAGGCCTATAGTGCGCTTCACCTGTCCGGCGCTGCCAGAGCTCCCACCCCTCATTCCAGAGGCGCCAGAGCACCTCATTCCAGAGGCGCCAGAGCTCCTCAGTCCAGCGCTGCCAGAGCTTTCTCTCCAGCGTTGCCGGAGCTTCCCGTCTGCACAGCGCCATCAGAGTCGCCAGTCTGCCCAGCGCCGCCTGAGCTACCCGTCTGCCCAGCGCCGCCTGAGCCACCCGTCTGCCCAGTGCCGCCAGTCTGCCCAGCGCCGCCAGTCTGCCCAGTGCTGCCAGTCTGCAAGGAGCCGCCAGTGCCGCCAGTCTGCAAGGAGCCGCCAGTGCCGCCAGTCTGCAAGGAGCCGCCAGTGCCGCCAGTCTGCAAGGAGCCGCCAGTGCCGCCAGTCTGCAAGGAGCCGCCAGTGCCGCCAGTCTGCAAGGAGCCGCCAATGCCGCCAGTCTGCAAGGAGCCGCCAGTGCCGCCAGTCTGCAAGGAGCCGCCAGTGCCGCCAGTCTGCAAGGAGCCGCCAGTGCCGCCAGTCTGCAAGGAGCCGCCAGTCTGCAAGGAGCCGCCAGTCAGCCAGGAGCCGCCAGGAGCCGCCAGGATCCGCCAGTCAGCCAGGATCTGCCAGAACTGCCAGTCAGCCAGGATCTGCCAGAGCCGTCAGTCAGCCAGGATCTGCCAGTCTGCCAGGATCCGCCATTCAGCCAGGATCTGCCAGAACTGCCAGTCAGCCAGGATCTGCCGGAACCACCAGTCAGCCAGGATCTGCCGGAACCACCAGTCAGCCAGGATCTGCCAGAACCACCAGTCAGCCAGGATCTGCCAGATTCATCAACCTGCCTGAGCTCCCCCTCAGTCCCGAACTCCCCCTCAGTCCCGAGCTCCCCCTCAGTCCCGAGCTCCCCCTCAGTCCCGAGCTTCCCCTCAGTCCCGAGCTTCCCCTCAGTCCCGAGCTACCTCACTCCCCAGCTGCCCCTCAGTCCAGTGGGGCCCGTTGTTAGGGTTCCTAGGCCAAGGTTAGCGGCGAGGGTCGCCACTCAAGGGACGCTAAGGAGGTGGACTAAGACAATTATGAAGTGGGGTCCACGTCCAGCGCCAGAGCAGCCACTGCGGACAGATGCCCACGCAGACCCTCCCCTATAGGTTTAGGTTGTGCGGTCGGAGTCCGCACCTTGGGGGAGGGGGGTACTGTCACGTTCTGACCATTGTTCTTGTGTGTTTTCCTTGTTTTAGTGTTGGTCAGGATGTGAGCTGGGTGGGCATTCTATGTTGTGTGTCTGGTTTGTCTATTTCTATGTTTGGCCTGATATGGTTCTCAATCAGAGGCAGGTGTTAGTCATTGTCTCTGATTGGGAACCATATTTAAGTAGCCTGTTTTGTGTTGGGTTTTGTGGGTGATTGTTCCTGTCTTAGTGTTTGTAGCACCAGATAGGACTGTTTCGGTTTTTTCACATTTCTTGTTTTGTAGATTGTTGTATTTTCATCTTTATTACAAAAATAACCACGCTGCATTTTGGTCCGCCTCTCTTTCACCAGAAAACCTTTCTGGGTAACGTTCTGTGGCGGTTGTTACAGATGTTGTGCACAACATTTTAGTGAATGTTAGGAGAACATTCCTAGGATATTTCATGAACAACATTTTTGAAGAAAAAATATTTTGTTGTTAAAAAACATTCTTTGAGTGTTATCGTCCTAATGTTAGATAAAACTAGAACTTAATAGGAATCTTAGCTAATGTTCTGGGAATTTTCCTGGTTTCCTGGGAAGAGGATAAGAACACTGGATAAGTGGTTAAGCGTTAAAGCTTTATACTACCGTGATTCAGAGGTAACAGAGAGGGGACTGGTGTGCTCATTGGATATTCAGGGTTCAGAATTACCATATGGCTTACCTCAAGGCCATATAACTTACCCTGAACACATTTAGATATCTGGAAAACAATCCATCCCTGGAATGACAGACAGAATGACTCAACAGACAGCCCATCTATCTCTGTCTGTCTCACACACAGAAATACATTGTAATTCTATGGTCTCAGACCATATTGTCCTGTAGCCCCCCTGTGTGTGTGTGACTGAAGGCTGTTTGTTCTCTGTTTTTTACTCCTCAACTTTAAAATAAAGTTTCATAAGGAACTTGTCTCTGTGTGTGTGTGTGGCAGCAGCTGTATTGGAGGATCAGACAGAAGTTTGAGCAAAGTGACAGAGATAGAACTGGGTCAGGCCTCCTGACTAGAACACAGACAGTCTGCAAGACCAACTGGAACACACACACACATACACTTTAAATACTTTATTTGAATTTACAAATCACATTACATCATAAAGGATTCAAACATTTCACTTAAGAAACAAAAAGCACCTTCTCCTCCACACAGTCAGGCTGTACACAGAGGCTGAAACAGAGCAGTACCTTCTCCTACACACAGCTAGGCTGCCCATAATGCCTGAAACCGAGCAGTACCTTCTCTTACACACAGCTAGGCTGCCCATAATGCCTGAAACAGAGCAGTACCTTCTTCTACACACAGCTAGGCTGCCCATAACGCCTGAAACCGAGCAGTACCTTCTCTTACACACAGCTAGGCTGCCCATAATGCCTGAAACAGAGCAGTACCTTCTTCTACACACAGCTAGGCTGCCCATCGCGCCTGAAACAGAGCAGTACCTTCTCTTACACACAGCTAGGCTGCCCATAACGCCTGAAACCGAGCAGTACCTTCTCTTACACACAGCTAGGCTGCCCATAATGCCTGAAACAGAGCAGTACCTTCTTCTACACACAGCTAGGCTGCCCATCGCACCTGAAACAGAGCAGTACCTTCTCTTACACACAGCTAGGCTGCCCATAACGCCAGAAACAGAGCAGTACCTTCTCTTACACACAGCTAGGCTGCCCATAATGCCTGAAACAGAGCAGTACCTTCTTCTACACACAGCTAGGCTGCCCATCGCGCCTGAAACAGAGCAGTACCTTCTCTTACACACAGCTAGGCTGCCCATAACGCCTGAAACCGAGCAGTACCTTCTCGTACACACAGCTAGGCTTCCCATAGCGCCTGAAACAGAGCAGTACCTTCTCCTACACACAGCTAGGCAGCCCATAACGGCTGAAACGGAGCAGTACTTTCTCCACACAGCTAGGTTGTCATTCATGGCTGGAGCATTGCCTAGCCAGTTGTTTTACTCTACTCTTAGGCAGTCCTGCAATCTGAAGGCCATGTATCGTAAGCCTATGTACGCGGCCCAGACTGTCAAATATCAATTTCACCAACCTGCATCTGTATCCCAGGCTATCCAAGAGTGATATGAGGGGCTGGTATTTAAGAAGCTGGTATTTAAGGAGCTTTTCAGAAAAGGCCTGCTCCATGTAGCAATTTAATGAGCAGCCTGATTCCAAAATCAGCACCTCCCTCTGGCCTCCACCCACAACAACAATATCTGGCTTATTCGGCATACAAGAAAACACATTCTCGTCAACTTCAAACCAGGCTCCTCTGACAAGAGAATGTTTGTGTATCTTCCCTGTTGGTGAAACCCCCCCTCACCTCAGTAGCTACTAGGTCAACAAGGCACTCATGTCTAACAATAGACAAGTCTGTAAATGAACGGCAACCATTAAAAATATGTGCAACAGACACCTTTACATTTAATTCAGGGGATCATGATTTGCAGGGTACCAGAGTAGAACTTGTAGCCTCGCCTTACAGGTAAAGGTGAGAATGTCCTCGCCAATGGCAGCATTTTGGTACATGGAATAGGAGACAGAGTGGTCAGCACAGTCCATAGTAGCAAGTTTCCTCTGCATCCTCAGCCCAGTCAAGTGCTGCCGAGGCTGCAGCCCCGTAGGTTGAGATGTGCCATCATGGTTGACAGAAGCCTCCACGACAACACAGGTGTCTGCCACAACTGTATCAGAGACAGTCACTGTCTCAGTTTGTATGTGAGTCCATGTCCATCAGAGCTCCATGCCAGTGCGGTTGAACAGGTCATTGAGGTCTGGCCAGTCAGACCAGATTCCAAAGCCTGCAGCACGAGTGGCCAGTTTTCCATTGGCCTTCCTCCTGAAGCCCGGGAAATTGTCTACAGTCTGTAGGTCCAAAAGGGAGGAGGCTCTGGCAAACTCCCTAACTGTCACATCATCACTGTAGAGCATGTTTAACAGGTGAGTCAGTATTGTAGCAATGTAAATCCACTCGACATTCGGGACACCCAAAACACCCTCCCTTTGGCTCAGGAAGACAACGGCACGTGTGGTGTGTGTGTTGAACCGTTTTGTTATTCATTTCCCTCTGAACCTTCTGTGGGATATGCACATTGGTAAACAGATGTTGAATCTTAACTAGGGCCACCTCTCTCACAGCCTCTAGCTTCATGACCACAGGCAGAGGGGAAATGTCAATCACATTAAGCCTGGTTGAATACACATGGAAAAGCTCCTCATCTTATTCCCCCCACTCGCCAGCTAAATTAAACTTCTGTCCAAGATAGCTGTATGTTTCGTGATGACAATACGATTGGTTTATTCATTAGTGTAAATGTTAAATCCATTTTAGACGTTTTCCTCCGCTGCATCTTTCATAGAACACTGCACATTTTGGGTGTTTCACTTCCAGCACAGACCACTTGGAAAAGTCATCTGTGCGAGAGAGCATGTCTTTGATAACATGCTCCTCTCTGGAGGAGATCTGAACGTCATCAGCATACCCCTGTACTAGCTTCGGTGACAGCACATGGGCTAGGGCACACTGGCATAGCCATTTCAGCCACTGGTTAATGGCTAGGAGGAAGTTAACGGCACTCCATGGGCAGCCTGTTTTTATGCCAACCCTAAATGGGATTGGTTCAGTCAGGTGCTCCTCACAGGTAACTTAGAGAAAAGAGCCTTTGTACACATCGGATATAATGTCCATAGAAGGCTGAGGCAGTTGTATTTCCTCAAGTGCGTTGATCATAACACTATGTGATAAAGTACCAAAGGCATCACTAAAGTCCAGAAAAACAGTTGAACTCATCAATTCCAGTTTATAGGAAGAATACATGCAAATTCATGCCCTGTCTATCTATATGTGCAATTTGTTTGGGAGAGAGAATGCCTATACCCACTGTGCACACACTGATTTAATCAACATTGTTTCCACGTCATTTCAATTAAATTATGTTGAACCAATATAGAATAGACGTTGAATTGACATCTGTGCCCAATGGGTATCTACAAGCCAAGGTAGTATGAGTCAGGCACGGTACCTTTCCATTAATCAGACAGACATTGAAGATATGCATGAGGACATGGGAGGACTGAGGCATTTCAGATGGTGTCACTTAACTACTGACTCCCCATCCCGCATGTGGGAGCGTAATCATCGCCTGACACTAATTAGCATAACGCAACGGACATAAATATCCCTAGAAAATATTCCTATTCATGAAAATCACAAATGAAATATATTGAGACACAGCTTAGCCTTTTGTCAATCACCCCGTCATCTCAGATTTTCAAAATATGCTTTACAGCCAAAGCTAGACAAGCATTTGTGTAAGTTTATTGATAGTCTAGCATAGCATTTTGTCCAGCTAGCAGCAGGTAACTTGGTCACGGAAATCAGAAAAGCAATCAAATTAAATCGTTTACCTTTGATGAGCTTCGGATGTTTTCACTCACGAGACTCCCAGTTAGATAGCAAATGTTCCTTTTTTCCAAAAATATTATTTTTGTAGGCGAAATAGCTCCGTTTGTTCTTCACGTTTGGCTGAGAAATCGCCCGGAAATTGTAGTCAGGAAACGGCAAAAAATATTCCAAATTAGCTCCATAATATCAACAGAAACAAGGGAAAGGTTGTTTTTAATCAACCCTCAAGGTGTTTTTCAAATATCTATTCGATAATATATCCATCGGGACAATTAGTTTTTCAGTAGGACCGATTGGAGTAATGGGAGAATCTCTCTGGGGGCATCAGGTGACCACTTGCGCAATGTAGCCGCCTACGGCTATTCTTCAACATAAATGCGTAAATCTACGTCACAATGCTGTAGACACCTTGGGGAATACGTAGAAAGCGTAATCTGGTTGATAGCCCATTCACAGCTCAATAGGGACTCATTGGAATGCAGCGCTTTCAAAACATGGGGCACTTCCGGATTGGATTTTTCTCAGGCTTTCGCCTGCAACATCAGTTCTGTTATACTCACAGACAATATCTTTACAGTTTTGGAAACGTTAGAATGTTTTCTATCCTAAGCTGTCAATTATATGCATATTCTAGCATCTTGTCCTGGCAAAATATCCCGTTTACAACAGGAAAGTTTTTTTTTTCAAAAATGAAAATACTGCCCGCGAGTCACAACAGGTACTAAAGAGATACGGTAATTTGGGATTTTGGCAAGGAGGCTGTTTAGCAAGTAGAAGTAGATTTGCGAGCCATTGCTAACTAGCATTAGTGTAATGACTGGAAGTCTATGGGTATCTTCTAACGCTAGTTAGCATTGGCTCACGAAACTACCTCTAACTTCCTTCATACTGGACACAGAGACATAAAATAATATCCACAAGTTCATCTGACTCTGGGGAAGAAGATAAAAGGCCTCATTGCCAAAATCACCAAGTATGTCCCTTTAAAGTCTCATAAGTGACACCATCTGATCCACTTACTTTGTTGTTTGGTAGTGAAGTCAAAACATTTTCTACCTCCTCAGGGGGGAAATTGCATATCTCTGGGAAATATTATGCTTGTACCGTTGGTTTCACACAACAGAAACGCTGTGGTCAGCGGTACACTATCAGACGGGTCTTGGCATTTGTCAATATAGTAGTTCTGTGCATTATTAACATTACTAGTACTGGGCGGGGGGGGGGGGTGTTCACAATAATGTCAATTGCTTTAGATATGAGATGTTGCCATAGGTATGCCATTTTCTGCCTGCATACCTGTCTGTCCTCTTTTGCATTGAGCCCCACAGCCACTGACTGATGGTCAATCCAGCTGGTGAGGGAGGTCACTATCACCTCTGCTTGGTAATCCTTGCGTGTAGGGAACTTTCCCAGGATCCGGGATTCATCCAGGAGCTCTGAATGGTCTCCTGTCCTGGTGTTTTGCAGAAAAGACAATGTTCTTGTACAGTAGCAAGCCCCATTCAGAATAACCACTATTCTATTCCATTTCTCCAGATCCCCAGATGAGATGAAGTTGGTTTTCTCCTGAAGCAGTTTAGTGTCTCTCGTGAGTCTGGAATCCTTTCCATTCATGTTGTGACAGCTGACGTTCATACTCAGAGAAATCTGTTCAGTTACTGAAGTATCCCTGCACGCCAGGTGAACTGCAGTTGGGTGGTGAATACTCCATGGTACGGTAGACTCGGCCACTGAGTTGCGACAAGGCACATTAGTACCAAAAGTGTCCGAAACATCATCAGACCTGTATTGCATTAACGACACACTGACACACACACTAACACACACACATCGATCTCACTGATGTTCCCACTGACAAAATATTTCTCACTCGTTGTGTTTGTCTCAGGATGTTGTTATATCTTGTTGTTGTTGTTGCTCTGAGTCCCTGCCACTCTGAGGCGTAGTAATACAGCTTCAATTATTGCTGTTCTGTTTGAGCTGTGGTGTCGTCACTGACACGCCATGGCAAACAACGGCCTGTGCTGAAATCACTCTGGCACTGTTTCCAAACTGCTCCTGTGTCCTCCAGTCACAATCTTCCCTCTTAATCTCTCCCTCATTGCCTGTTGTCTCCCTCCCTCACTCTTTCTTTCTCTGCCTCTTTCTCTGTCTTAGTCTTTCTTTCTGACATTTTGTATATTCCTCTTATGTACAGTACTGTTCAAATCAACCCTGGTTCAAATAGACCATCCACTCTACCTCCCTCTCAAACTACTCTCACAGAGACAAAACAAAGATAAAATAATCAATAACAACAGCATGTCACATGTGCAACCAAAGGGGAAAAACTGTAGACAACCTTTACTCCACACACAGAGATGCATACAAAGCTCTCCCCTGCCCTCCATTTGTCAAATCCGACCATAATTCTATCATCCTGATTCCTGCTTAGAAACAAAAACTAAAGAAGGAAGTACCAGTGACTCGCTCAATACGGAACTGGTCAGATGACACGGATGCTACTCTACATGACTGTTTTTCTAGCACAGACTGGAATATGTTCCGGGATTCATCCAATGGCATTGAGGAGTATAATACCTCAGTCATCGGCTTCATCAATAAGTGAATCAAATCAAATCAAATCAAATCAAATTTTATTTGTCACATACACATGGTTAGCAGATGTTAATGCGAGTGTAGCGAAATGCTTGTGCTTCTAGTTCCGACAATGCAGTAATAACGAACAAGTAATCTAACTAACAATTCCAAAAAAACTACTGTCTTATACACAGTGTAAGGGGATAAGGAATATGTACATAAGGATATATGAATGAGTGATGGTACAAAGCAGCATAGGCAAGATACAGTAGATGATATCGAGTACAGTATAACATATGAGATGAGTATGTAAACAAAGTGGCATAGTTAAAGTGGCTAGTGATACATGTATTACATAAGGATGCAGTCGATGATATAGAGTACAGTATATACATATGCATATGAGATGAATAATGTAGGGTAAGTAACATTATATAAGGTAGCATTGTTTAAAGTGGCTAGTGATATATTTACATAATTTCCCATCAATTCCCATTATTAAAGTGGCTGGAGTTGAGTCAGTGTCATTGACAGTGTGTTGGCAGCAGCCACTCAATGTTAGTGGTGGCTGTTTAACAGTCTGATGGCCTTGAGATAGAAGCTGTTTTTCAGTCTCTCGGTCCCAGCTTTGATGCACCTGTACTGACCTCACCTTCTGGATGACAGCGGGGTGAACAGGCAGTGGCTCGGGTGGTTGATGTCCTTGATGATCTTTATGGCCTTCCTGTAGCATCGGGTGGTGTAGGTGTCCTGGAGGGCAGGTAGTTTGCCCCCGGTGATGCGTTGTGCAGACCTCACTACCCTCTGGATAGCCTTACGGTTGAGGGCGGTGCAGTTGCCATACCAGGCGGTGATACACCCCGCCAGGATGCTCTCGATTGTGCATCTGTAGAAGTTTGTGAGTGCTTTTGGTGACAAGACAAATTTCTTCAGCCTCCTGAGGTTGAAGAGGCGCTGCTGCGCCTTCTTCACGATGCTGTCTGTGTGAGTGGACCAATTCAGTTTGTCTGTGATGTGTATGCCAAGGAACTTAAAACTTGCTACCCTCTCCACTACTGTTCCATCGATGTGGATAGGGGGGTGTTCCCTCTGCTGTTTCCTGAAGTCCACAATCATCTCCTTAGTTTTGTTGACGTTGAGTGTGAGGTTATTTTCCTGACACCACACTCCGAGGGCCCTCACCTCCTCCCTGTAGGCCGTCTCGTCGTTGTTGGTAATCAAGCCTACCACTGTTGTGTCGTACATATCCCAACCAGAAGTCATGGATTACAGGCACCATCTGCTTCAAGCTAAAGGCTAGAGCTGCCACGTTCAAGGAGCGGGACACTAATCCGGATGACTAAAAGAAATCCCACTATACCCTCAGATGAACCATCAAACAGGCAAAGCATCAATACAGGAATAAGATTGAATCATCGGATTTGGCAGGGCTTGGAAACTATTACGGACTACAAAGGGAAACCCAGCCACGAGCTGCCCATGACGCGAGCCTACCAGACGAGCTAAATGCCTTTTATGCTCGCTTCGAGGCAAGCAACACTGAAGCATTCATGAGAGCACCAGCTGTTCCGGACGACTGTGTGATAACACTCTCGGTAGCCAATGTGAGCAATACTTTTAAAACAGGTCAACATCCACAAAGCTGCAGGGACAGATGGATTACCAGGACCAATTGTCAAGTGTCTTCACTGACATTTTCAACCTCTCCCTGACTGAGTCTTTAATACCTATATGTTTCAAGCAGACCACCATAGTGTCTGTGCCCAAGGAAGTGAAGGTAACCTGCCTAAATGATTTCCACCCCATAGCACTCACATCAGTAGCCATGAAGTGCTTTGAAAGGCTAATCATGGCTCACATCAATAACATCATCCTAGATACCCTAGACCCACTCCAATTCGCATACCGCCCCAACGGATCCACGCAATCTCAATCACACTCCACACTGCCCTTTCCCACCTGGACAAAAGGAACACCTATGTGAGAATGCTGTTCATTGACTACAGCTCAGCATTCATAGTGCCCACAAAGCGAATCACTAACCTAAGGACTCTGGGACTAAATACCTCCCTCTGCAACTGGATCTTGGACTTCCTAACGGGCCGCCCCCAGGTGGTAAGGGTAGGCAACAACACGTCTGCCACACTGATCCTTAACACTGGGGCCCCTCAGGTGTGTGTGCTTAGTACCCTCTTGTACTCCCTGTTTTGCCACGACTGCATGGCCAAACACGACTCCAACACCATCATTAAGTTTGCTGACGACACAACCTGATCACCGACAACGATGAGACAGCCTATAGAGAGGAGGTCAGAGACCTGGCAGTGTAGTGCCAGGACAACAACCTCTCCCTCAATGTGAGCAAGACAAAGGAGCTGATCTTCGACTACAGATCGACTACAGGAAAAGGCGGGCCGAACAGGCCCCTGTTAACATCAACAGGGCTGTAGTGGAGCGGGTCGAGGGGTTCAAGTTCCTTGGTGTCCACATCACCAACGAACTATCATGGTCCAAACACACCAAGACAGTCATGAAGAGGGCACGACAACACCTTTTTACAGGAGACTGAAACGATTTGGCATGGGTCCCCAGATCCTCATAAAGTTCTACAGCTGCACCATCGAGAGTATCGGTTGCATCACCACCTGGTATGGCAACTGCTCGGCATTTGACCGTAAGACACTACAGAGGGTAGTGCGTATGGCCCAGTACATCACTGGGGACAAGCATCCTGCCATGTAGGACCTATATAATAGGCGTGTCAGAGGAAAGTCCAAAAAATTGTCAGAGACTCCAGTTACCCAAGTCATAGACTGTTCTTTCTGCTGCCACACGGCAAGAGGTACCGGAGCACCAACTCTAGGGCCAAAAGGCTCTTTAACAGCTTCTTCCCCCAAGCCATAAGACTGCTGAACAATTAATCCTAAGACCACCGGACTATTTACATTGACATCCCCCCCCCCATTAGTTTTTTACACTGCTGCTACTCGCTGTTTATTATCTATGCATAGTTACTTCACCCCTACCTAGATGTATAAATTACCTCGAATACTACGCATGTGACAAATAAAGTTGGATTTGATGTGGCAGGTTGTGATATGCTTCCTAAGTGATTGATAATAGATGTTCAATTTAACAGCAAATAGAGGTCAGCCACATGGCCAAACACAAAGACATGGAAATATGATTTATTTGATTTTAAGGGTAGAGAGAAAAGTTATGCCAAGATTGTTTAGATGTGGCGGTATTTTGTGTTTTGATAATTCATGCAGGTATTCATCCTCTTATCTGTCTGTATGGTTTTGGTTGTTTATTTACGTTTGGGCTTTCTGAATCCATTTCAGTCCGAGGTAAACAACAATAGCATGATGGATGTCAGGGGCTCAGATATAAGTGGACATTCTCTTCTTGATCCATACCATCTACCCACCTCTCTAGGTTGACAATCAACTTGTTTTTTTCCTTTCGGGTTTTGTGAACATTCAGATATGGAGAGAGAGTAGTGGGAGAAGGGAGACCGTGAGAATGGGTGAGAGAGAATGAGCAGTATGAGTGTAAAAGAGAGATGAAAGAGAAAAAAAGCTTTCAAATCCAATGTGATGAATCCGTCCCCTGTACAAAGGACACACGAGGGACTGTCTGAGCTGATTTGATTTTAATCCTGTAGATTTCCACAGGAGATATGAGGGACTATGGGGGATATTGTTGTTTAATCTGATGGTACCTCTCTGATTACTCCCCATAACTCTGGTTGGACTGGTTAAAACCAGTCACAGTATACCCTGGGTACTGTACCCTGAGGTTATGACAGTCATATTACACCATAGAAATATAGAAATATTGGCACACACACACACACACACACACACACACACACACACACACACACACACACATAGATATATAGCCACTGGTTATCTGATCAACAACCTATTTCTTTGACAGTTGCGAAGTAATACGCCGGTCATGGAGTATGAAATAGAGGAGATTGTTTTACAGTGTAAGGTTTTGGCCTGTCTCAGATGGCCAGCTCCCGCTGAGAATTCCTTCAGTTTAACTAATCATCCAATCACATATACAACCGACTGACTACAATGGGATGATATCCTCTATATAAAAAAGTGAAGTTAAAGCGAGGTCAATTATCTTAGAAAATACAGAGATACACATGGTTATTGTACTACACTGAAAAGGACACAACACCCTGGATAACATATTGTGATGTGTTTATCTGTGTGCATGTGTACTTTGTGTGTGTGCGTGTGTACTTTGTGTGTGTGCATGTGTACTTTGTGTGTGTGCGTGTGTACTTTGTGTGTGTGCGTGTGTACTTTGTGTGTGTGCGTGTGTACTTTGTGTGTGTGCGTGTGTACTTTGTGTGTGTGCGTGTGTACTTTGTGTGTGTGCGTGTGTACTTTGTGTGTGTGCGTGTGTACTTTGTGTGTGTGCATGTGTACTTTGTGTGTGTGCATGTGTACTTTGTGTGTGTGCGTGTGTACTTTGTGTGTGTGCGTGTGTACTTTGTGTGTGTGCGTGTGTACTTTGTGTGTGTGCGTGTGTACTTTGTGTGTGTGCGTGTGTACTTTGTGTGTGTGCGTGTGTACTTTGTGTGTGTGCGTGTGTACTTTGTGTGTGTGCGTGTGTACTTTGTGTGTGTGCATGTGTACTTTGTGTGTGTGCGTGTGTACTTTGTGTGTGTGCGTGTGTACTTTGTGGTGTGCGTGTGTACTTTGTGTGTGTGCGTGTGTACTTTGTGTGTGTGCGTGTGTACTTTGTGTGTGTGCGTGTGTACTTTGTGTGTGTGCGTGTGTACTTTGTGTGTGTGCGTGTGTACTTTGTGTGTGTGCGTGTGTACTTTGTGTGTGTGCGTGTGTACTTTGTGTGTGTGCGTGTGTACTTTGTGTGTGTGCGTGTGTACTTTGTGTGTGTGCGTGTGTACTTTGTGTGTGTGCGTGTGTACTTTGTGTGTGTGCGTGTGTACTTTGTGTGTGTGCGTGTGTACTTTGTGTGTACTTTGTGCGTGTGTACTTTGTGTGTACTTTGTGTGTGTGCGTGTGTACTTTGTGTGTGTGCGTGTGTACTTTGTGTGTGTGCGTGTGTACTTTGTGTGTGTGCGTGTGTACTTTGTGTGTACTTAGATTAGATGTTCATCCATGTTTCTTAAACATCAAATTTCAAAACACACAAGTCTCAGTTTAGGCATTAAATCCAAATGTTTAAGATAAGGGTTAAGTTGAGGCATTAACTCCAAATTCTGAAGGTTAGGCATTAACTCCAAATGGTTAAGGTAAGGGTTAAGGTTTGGGATAGGTTTAAAACAAATATATCAAAACGCCCTAGCTAAACCTAAACCTACTTGAAGGTAACAGCTCTCACAGTTGCCCATAGTGGCCGGTTTTCACGTCATCTCCCGACGTCCTCAGACATGGATTGATGTTGAATACTGACTTGTATCATCGGTGACCTGGCTGGGAATAAAAAATAAATAAATGATACCACCCTAAAATTACATTTTAATTTAGATTAATCCAGGATTGAGGTATTAGTCTCAACAGTATGTCTGCTCTCTGATCATAGGGGAATATTCTTAATTTCCCTCCCTCGTTTTTAGGCCCTGCAATAGACTAGCATCCTGTCCAGTGGGTGTACTTGTACATCAAGCTGCCACACGTTACAAAAACAGGAGATTGGCTCCTGCCCTATGGGCTATTCTGGCTCGGACAAGACTACTGTTATTCCTTGTGTCGCTATTTCTAAACCTAACCCTGTTTAATTTTCTATTTCATCTTTAACTCTGCATTGTTGGAAATTGATTGATTTGATATTGAGACTAGTCCTGTACTAAAAAAAACTAAGTTTAATGGAGAATCTCCGTTCTTAGCGCTTTTTAGGATCGGGTTTAGGGCATAAACTGTGTTCGGGAATCTGGCCCTATTTCAGAATGGCACCTGAAAACTCTAATTGTATGATGTCTGAGGATACTGCCCAAGGCAGGGGTTTGAGCGATCAAGAGTAAGGGGTCAGGGGTTTAGACTATTAGACTACAATTTACACTAGTCGCTTTTCTTCCAGTGTTCAGACAAATGGATGTCCTGGGGATGATGGTGAGTCTGAGGAAGATGTCAAGAGTCATGTCAACTATCAAAACCTGCAACTCTCAAAAGGTATTTCATTACACCATGCGTGCACCCATGAATGTGTTTGATTAAATGTGGAAAAACACATAAATATCACTTGCATTTTAATTCAAACAAGAACGCTCAATTATTGTGCAGATTAAATTGGTTGATGAGAAATCCAGTCAAAAGTACTGCTGGCTGTAAATCTCATAAACACACACACACACACAAACAAACATAAACACACACACAAATACTGTAATATACAGTATAAGAAACACAAATCCAATTTGATCACTTCTGGTTGAACGAACAAGAACAGACGATAGGCGTTGTACTGCAAAGAGAAGGATGGTGGCTGGGAGGGAGAGAAGCAGGGAGGGAGGGAGGGAGGGAGGGAAGCAGGGAGGGGTTGGACAAATTGTCAAAGCAAGGAACACTACCACTGCAGGCACCATGGAACTGAAACAGTTTTCACCATAAATATGTGAGCTGCTAATATACGTGTACACACACACACACACACACACACACACACACACACACACACACACACACACACACACACACACACACACACACACCATACTCCCTCAGCACCATGTGGGTAATAAAGAAGAAACATTCTCTCACCGTATGATAAGTGACATTATAAAACAGTTTGAAGGAATATGTAGTCTGTGTCCCAAATGGCACCATATTCCCTAGTGCTGTCCAAAGAAGTGCACTATATAGGGTGCCATTTTGATATAATCCTGCTGAATTTATCTCTGTGTTTACATTACACCAAATTCCAATCTTCTAAAGATACTGTTTAAACTTCTAGGAAGCATTGTCTTGTTCTAAAGCACAGCCTTATTCTATTGCAGTACAGAGACACTGTGCAGGTTTTCTCAGGGGTTGGAGAAGATACAGCTGCTGTCCCAAATGGCCAGCCAGGTCACCCGTGATACAAGTCAGTTTTCAAAGTCTATCTGTCTTTGGACATGGGGAGATGCTGTGGAAACCGGCAAGAGTGAGCACTGTTATCTTCAAGTAGGTTATGGCACTCTATGTTTTTGTGGGTGTACAGTCGAAGCCAAAAGTTGAGAATTACACAAATATTAATTTTCACAAAGTCTGCTGCCTCAGTTTGTATGATGGCCATTTGCATATTTTCCAGAATGTTATGAAGAGTGATCAGATGAAATGCAATTAATTGCAAAGTCCATCTTTCCCATGCAAATGAACTGAATCCCCCCAAAACATTTCCACTGCATTTCAGCCCTGCCACAAAAGGACCAGCTGACATCATGTCAGTGAATCTCTCATTAACACAGATGAGTATTGACGAGGACAGGGCTGGAGATCACTCTGTCATGCTGATTGAGTTTGAATAACAGACTGGAAGCTTCAAAAGGAGGGTGGTGCTTGGAATCATTGTTACCTGCAAGGAAACACGTGCCGTCATCATTGCTTTGCACAAAAAGGGCTTCACAGGCAAGGATATTGCTGCCAGTAAGATTGCACCTAAATCATCAAGAACTTCAAGGAGAGTGGTTCAATTATTTTGAAGAAGCCTTCAGGGCACCCAAGAAAGTCCAGCAAGCGCCAGGACGATCTCCTAAAGTTGAATCAGCTGCGGGATCGGGGCACCACCAGTACAGAGCTTGCTCAGGAATGGCAGCAGGCAGGTGTGAGTGCATCTGCACGCAGAGTGAGGCGAAGACTTTTGGAGGATGACCTGGTGTCAAGAAGGGAAGCAAAGAAGCCAATTCTCTCCAGGAAAAACATCAGGGACAGACTGATATTCTGCAAAAGTTACAGGGATTGGACTGCTGATGACTGGGGTAAAGATATTTTCTCTGATAAATCCCCTTTCCGAATGTTTGGGGCATCCGGAAAAAAGCTTGTCCGGAGAAGACAAGGTGAGCTCTACCATCAGTCCTGTGTCATGTCAACAGTAAAGCATCCTGAGTCCATTCATGTGTGGGGTTGCTTCTCAGCCAAGGGAGTGGGCTCACTCACAAGTTTGCCTAAGAACACAGCTATGAATAAAGAATGGTACCAACACATCCTCAGAGAGCAACTTCTCCCAACCATCCAGGAACAGTTTGGTAATGAATAATGCCTTTTCCAGCATGATGGAGCACCTTGCCATAAGGCAAAAGTGATAACTAAGTGGCTCGGGGAACAAAACATCAATATTTTGGGTCCATGGCCAGGAAACTCCCCAGACCTTAATCCCATTGAGAACATGTGGTCAATCCTCAAGAGGCGGGTGGACAAACAAAAACCCACACACAAATTCTGACAAACTCCAAGCATTGATTATGCAAGAATGGGCTGCCATCAGTCAGGATGTGGCCCAGAAGTTAATTGACAGCATTCCAGGGCGGATTGCAGAGGTCTTGAAAAAGAAGGGTCAACACTGCAAATATTGACTCTTTGCATCAACTTCATGTAATTGTCAATAAAAGCCTTTGCCACTTATGAAATGCTTGTAATTATACTTCAGTATTCCATAGTAATATCTGCTTTAAAAAAGTTTCCAAAACTGTTAAAATTATGTCTGTGAGTATAACAGAACTGATATGGCAGGCAAAAACCTGAGGAAAATCCAACCAGGAAGTACTATAATTTTGAAAGGCGTTAGGACCCAGTTCACGATATCTATGGCTTCCTTTACATTTTTTTTTATTTTTTTTTTATTTCACCTTTATTTAACCAGGTAGGCTAGTTGAGAACAAGTTCTCATTTGCAACTGCGACCTGGCCAAGATAAAGCATAGCAGTGTGAGCAGACAACAGAGAGTTACACATGGAGTAAACAATTAACAAGTCAATAACACAGTAGAAACCAAAGGGGGAGGCTATATACAATGTGTGCAAAAGGCATGAGGAGGTAGGCAAATAATTACAATTTTGCAGATTAACACTGGAGTGATGATTGATCAGATGGTCATGTACAGGTAGATATATTGGTTGTGCAAAAGAGAAGAAAAGTAAATAAATAAAAACAGTATGGGGATGAGGTAGGTGAAAAAGGGTGGGCTATTTGCCAATAGACTATGTACAGCTGCAGCGATCGGTTAGCTGCTCAGTTGTTTGATATGTTTGATATGAGTCTGGAAGGAGAGTTTTCAGTCTAGCCAGACACCTAGGTACTTATAGACGTCCACATATTCTAGGTCGGAACCATCCAGGGTGGTGATGCTAGTCGGGCATGCGGGTGCAGGCAGCGACCGGTTGAAAAGCATGCATTTGGTTTTACTAGCGTTTAAGAGCAGTTGGAGGCCACGGAAGGAGTGTTGTATGGCATTGAAGCTTGTTTGGAGGTTAGATAGCACAGTGTCCAAAGACGGGCCGAAGGTATATAGAATGGTGTCGTCTGCGTAGAGGTGGATCAGGGAATCGCCCGCAGCAAGAGCAACATCATTGATATACACAGAGAAAAGAGTCGGCCCGAGAATTGAACCCTGTGGCACCCCCATAGAGACTGCCAGAGGACCAGACAGCATGCCCTCCGATTTGACGCACTGAACTCTGTCTGCAAAGTAATTGGTGAACCAGGCAAGGCAGTCATCCGAAAAACCGAGGCTCCTGAGTCTGCCGATAAGAATATGGTGATTGACAGAGTCGAAAGCCTTGGCAAGGTCGATGAAGACGGCTGCACAGTACTGTCTTTTATCGATGGCGGTTATGATATCGTTGAGTACCTTGAGTGTGGCTGAGGTGCACCCATGACCGGCTCGGAAACCAGATTGCACAGCGGAGAAGGTGCGGTGGGATTCGAGATGGTCAGTGACCTGTTTGTTGACTTGGCTTTCGAAGACCTTAGATAGGCAGGGCAGGATGGATATAGGTCTGTAACAGTTTGGGTCCAGGGTGTCTCCCCCTTTGAAGAGGGGGACATGTGGCCAGTCTTTAGGCATTGTTTCAGGCTTTTACTCTGAAAAATGAGGGAGATACACCACGTTCAATGAGTGGACATTGGACATTTTCAGACATGAGCCAAGCGTGTGATCGGGAGCGCGCCTTTCTTGTTTCTCCTTTTCTATTGACAAAGCTTTTGTCCGGTCGAAAATGATTGATTATTTAAGGCAAAAACAACCTGAGGATGTTTCTACTAACTTTTATTGTACTTTTTTGACTTTTCATCTTGATGTTGAGAGCGCGCATTGTGCCTTTGGATTTCTGAACTAAACGCACCAACAAAACTGAGGTTTTTGGACATAAAGAGGGACATTATCGAACAAAACAAACATTTATTGTCTAACATGGAGACCTCGGAGTGCCACCAGATGAAGATCATCAAAGGTAAGTGGTTAATTTTAACGCTATTTCTGACTTTTGTGACACCTCTCCTTGGTTGGAAAATGGCTGTATGGTTTTTGTGGCTAGGCGCTGAACTAACATAATCGCGTGGTGTGCTTTCGCTGTAAAGCCTTTTTGATATCTGACACAGCGGTTGCATTAAGGAAAAGTTTATCTTTAAATGTATGTTAAACACTTGTATCTTTCATCACTGTTTATGATGAGTATTTATGTAATTTGATGTGGCTCTCTGCATTTTCACCGGATGTTTGTTTGAGACAATGATTACTGTACATAACACTTCAATTTCAACTGAGGTTTTTGGACATAAAGATTAACTTTATCGAACAAAACACACATTTATTGTGTAACATGAAGTCCTGTGAGTGCAATCTGATGAAGATCAAAGGTTAGTGATTCATTTAGTCGCTATTTCTGACTTTGTAAGCCCTCTCCTGGGCTGGAAAATGGCTGTATGGTTTTCTGACCTAACATAATCGCATGATGTGCTTTCTCCATAAAGCCTTTTTGAAATCGGACACTGTGGTTGGATTTACAAGAAGATTATCTTTAAAATGATGTATAATACTTGTATGTTTGAGGAATTTTAATTATGGGATTCCTGTTGTTTTGAATTTGGCGCCCTGCAATTTCACTGGCTGTTACGCTACCGTCCCACTTGTACCAGAGAGGCTAAAGGTGGCGGACACTAACAATAATCCTGTGGGCAAAACTGAAAGAACTGACCAGACACAATGGCTTCAAGTGATTCCTCTCATCACTACGAATTCAATGATGGAGCATCTATTAGCTACATGGTGACATTCAGTCATACATGTTTCAATCGGAGTATTGCGAAGAGGATTGGAAACAAAGAGTTGTAGTTAGCTAACGGTAGAAGCTCAGCTAAAAGCCAATGCCAGCACCAAGAGGGCAGATGACAAATATGGTGCCTAGCTAACTTGAGTATATCTACTGAAACCCATATTGTGTATTGCTGGCTAACGTACTACTGTGATACATGTGGGGGTAATCAAATTATTTTTCTGTTTACTAACTTACCTAGTTATGTAGATAATTAAGTTAGCTAGCTAAACAACTACTGGTAGCCATATCTATGACTAAAAGAGGGTTTACAATCGGAGCTCTTCTGTATCTCGATTGTTAAATCTCTTCTTTTTTTTGTCGTAGATATGGCTAGCTTTAACAGCAAGTTACAAAGTTACAACTAGCCAACTAAAGCTACGTTTTCAAGTAAACGTTAGCACATGACTGCAGTTGGCTAGCTAGTTAGCCTTGCGCCTGCTAACTTATGGTCCACACCTCGGATTTGTAAGTAAATGTGTAACATCAGCAATTGTAAACAATTGTACTAGCTAGCTCTGTAACACAATTGACATGGGTTGACATTGGTTATGATTATGATCTTGGAAGCTGTTATGAATTTTATGAATAATGACTAAATGATGTATACATTTAACGTAGTACTATAATTAACAGTATTCCACCCTGTCACTGTATGATTGTATGGAATTTATTAGAATGTATAAAAGTATAATTAATAAATGTGTAATTCTAGTCAGAATTAGAGTAAAACAATATAGCTAATGTGGTGTCTGGGTGTCTCAAACACAGACTGTCTTAGCAGAACTGTTATGCCGACCTTGGATATGGGTCCTCTGGGAGATGGTGGAAAGGAAGGGACGTACTTCCCAGGGTCTCCCTGTCTTGAGGGAGGATGGGGAGTGGTTTTTGTGGCCTTCCCTAATCTCTCTCGGCTGGGTAGCAGGACAGGGTGGGCGTGGGATACCTAATGTTGTGTGTGTATGTGCGTAAGAAGCCAAGTATAAAATGAATGGTTTTGTACAACTAAGTAGAGCTCTCGTAAATAAACGTTGTTGACTCTTGTAGACTGACCGCTGTCTGTTTCATTTCAACAAGAATCTTACAAATTCTTGGTAGCAGACCGAGTAGTTTAATTGAAGTTCAGTTTATGAACATTGAGAACATAATTCTCTTAACAATTTGGTCCTTTGAGAGCCGGATCTCAATACCTGCCTCTGTCGTTCCAAAAGAACTGCTGAAAACAGTGCACAGGCAGATCCAGGATCCGTAAGACAAAGACCTGACCTCTGACTTGAGGGTATATTTCAGGCCTGATACACGACAGAGTTGGTGACGAGATCCAATCTACATTGCTTTTCCCAGTCTTCAAGACGAAGGTCAGTAATCTTTATTCACGAATTTGGGGGGAAGGATTTAAGATATCTTTGATTTGATGTTCTAAAAATTCTTAGAATTAATCAATAATAGGTGCTTGATTATTCTAAACAGATTCACTAGGTTCCTACTTTGTAGTTGAACCAAAATCGATAGGAAGAAAGGCAGGTCCGAAAAGACCTGAGGTAGGGTGCACTACCACAAATAAAAATAACGGAAGGAAGGGATATTAAACCGGTGTTGTTGGACAGGACTGTCGTTTTGTACAAACAGGAGAACTTATGGTTAATTGACATGCGGGAAATTAGCCATAGACCCAATTCAAAACACATACCTAAATAAAGTCCTAAGTGAGGATATAAACTAGGCTTGGTGAGAAAGGAAGGTAATTCTATGCGAACAAGATAACTTAACCTATTTAATACTGAAATAAAGTCTGAAAAGGAAGAGAGGGAAGCCTAATATAGCGGAGTGAAGATAGGAGATATTAACTTTAAAAGTCCTAAGACACAACAGATAGTTGTACGGGTGAGACCTAATGTCCGATCGACAGTCAACTCTATAGATAAAGTTTCCAGAAAGGAGAAACACACATCAAACTGTAAATACACATAGAGTGTGAAAAGAGATCAGAGTTTTAAAAAGCATACACATAGAATAAGAAGATAATCATTTGCGTGTGAGATAGATATATTGATCAGTCACAAGGCACAAGGAACAACATGAAAATAAGTGGAACTTATGAATGTATACGGGTGAGATCTAAATAATATATCAGGATTCATTCAAATAATTATTAAAAACATAAATAAGTTAAGAGATACACATAGATAGTAATTGGATAGCGGTAGAAAGAACACACACATAGAAGGTAAAAAGCACATACACATAGAAGAAGATGAGACAGAAAAACGGAGAGATAATTACGATAGAGTTGTGCCCAATCAAAATGTTTTTATTCTTATGGATTGACCGACATACGTTAAAAATTTTGCGAAGGACATGGTACTATTACATTTTGGAGTTGAGAAAGTTGGAACGTTTGGTTTTACTCTTACGATAGAATTAAAGCAGAACTCAGTCTGAGTAGGGGTAGATTTTGCATAGAGGCAGGAATAAGAGAGGTGGTTGCAGTGATGCCAACTAATTTTCAGGGTAAGTTGCTGGAGGCAGGTTGATTTGTTGCTAAATGATCTTGTGATATCATTGCGTGATGACGTAAAACTGCGTCATTACATAGAATACACAATAACGTTACTCAAATTGATTTGACAGTTGTTCAGGTACAGACTCCCACTCTTTTCTGTACTTCTGGCAGTGCAATATTGATTGAGAGATGCTGATTGATGTTGTAAGTTCTGTTCAAGATCAAACATTCGTGACCAACTATATTCATTGGGTTTGGCTTGTCGAACCCGTACTACTGCTGCTGCAGTCAGCCAACAATGATTTGCAATTCGCTTAAATTGCTGCTGCCTGGGCACGGGCTGAGCTCCTGCTGCTGACGTCACTCACAATGCACTTTTGCAGCCAGGTGAGGGTGTTGTGCCTGAGGGTGTGACATCGTAAAAGTTTTGAGATAGTTTCTGGTTATCAATTTTTGGTTTGATTGTTTAGGTAACACCAGTGAATTGAACAGGAAATGAAGGTATACAAACATTATAATCTGTTTTCATTACGTGGAACCATGACCAGTCCGTAAAGTGGATTGCAGGTTGAGTTAATTTTATGTTAAAGGAACAGTGCACGTTAATCACAGTTGTGTGTGTCTAATGGCAGGATATTCAAATCAAGCATTTTGAGAGACGGTTTGCAGACAGACCGAATGGTTTTTAATGTTGGGTTTTAACTTTTAACTTTAAAACCGAATGGTTTTTAACTTGGGCTAAACTAGTCAGGTCGTAGGAATTTCATAGATTTAAAGTAAAGAATGGTATCCAAGGGTAGCACGAGCTCAATTAAGTACATGTGACCATTGAGGAAATTTAAAACTAATGATTGAAGGGAGTACAATGGAATTAGAATGCTGACAACATGGTTTTTCTGGGAAAAGGAGGCTTCATTGTCTCTCTCTGGAAATGTATTCTTTGGAATGTGTTCTGGGGCTGTAATCTTGAAGGGAGCGATTGAGATAGAGGCATGTTTCTACCAAATTGAAAAGGCCAGGAAATGTAATGTTATGTTTGTTTTTAGCCTTTGGGTTTGAGGAGATTTCTTGTTTCCTAGAGACGATATCTTAAAGGGGTACACACATATGGAATATTAGAAGGTTTATTTTCTGAGTTTTAATTAAACACGTGAATTCTGACCTGGGATAAAACATGTAGAAAATGTTTTATGGTTTTTCTTTAATTTGTCTAATATAGTATGGAACACAACTATAAAAGGGTGGTATGACCTCTATCATGGCTTTCCATCATGGTCTGATCAGCCTCATGGGAGGGCCATTTGGATAATGAATTTAAGGTAAATTGTGATACTGATTTTAAGGTAAATTGTGTAATTGATAATTATGATTTTGTTCTTTGACATAGTTGTAATTTGAACCAATGAGAATAAAGAAATGGCATAGCCTTGGATTAATGGTAGACTTGTGTTAATTATTTAGAACCTAATCCAGGCCAACAGGACAGGGATATATGACATCTGTGGTGATTCAAGATTATTGATAGGATCGAGATAACCTTAAATCAACCTATGTAAGTACTTTAGAGATTGTCACCATAGACATGTTTTTTCTAAAATCCATGAGTTCAGATAATGCCAAACAGTGAGACTCTTAGTCAATATTTGGTAACAACCCATATTTGATACTGACTGTTATGAGAGAGAGCGAAAGACAGATAGGAGGAAGGGTAGACAGAGGAGCCCCACTGCACTGCTGAGACCTTGAAGGTTTGGGAGCAGAGAGGAGAAGGTGGGGAAGGGGGGCCAGGAAATGAGCAAGATAGAGAGAGAGCAGAAGGAATTTGAGGCAAAACACATTGACAGAGAATTGTTACAGGATAGCCATGAACAAACGCCCCGGGGAGAATTGGACATGTGGAAAATGAAAGGGGCGATCCTGCAAGATAATGCCAGACATAAGGATATATCATTGTTTAGATATGCAGCAAGATTGATACCTGGGCAGAGCCAGGTTTCAACCGGAGGGATGATGGCCCAGTGGCCTAGGCAGGTTAGGAAAGACGTCGTGGCCCATCATGGCCTATGTGATAATGAACTAAAAATAATATTTAAAAAATAGTAATAGATAAGCTAAAATATTAGGTCAAGATATTATCCCTAGAGTTGGTTTACTATAATATATTTCTTTAAATAATGGATGACATTCTAGCTAATCAGATAGAACAAATAGAATGACAGAGTTAGGGACCAGAACAAGTAGGCATAGAAGTTGAAGATATACTAGCAGAACAAATGAGAAGACTGTTTGTTAAGCGGGATAATTGTCATCAGCAACCGCTGAATAGCATAGCAAATAATATTACAAAAAAAATTCATATTTATGAAATCACAAGTGCAATATTGCAAAACACAGCTTAGCCTTTTGTTAATCCACCTGTCGTCTCAGATTTTGAAATTAGGCTTTACAGCGAAAGAAATCCAAGCGTTTGTGTAAGTTTATCGATCGGTGGACAAAACATTAAGTACACTTAGCATCAGGTAGCTTGGTCACGAAAATCAGAAAAGCAATCAAATTAATCTTTTACCTTTGATGATCTTCGGATCTTTTCACTCACGAGACTCCCAGTTACACAACAAATGTTCCTTTTGTTCCATAAAGATTATTTTGATATCCAAAATACCTCCGTTTGTTTGGCGCATTATGTTCAGAAATCCACAGGAAAGAGCGGTCACGACAACGCAGACAAATTCCATATAATATCCGTAATGTCCACAGAAACATGTCAAACGTTTTTTATAATCAATCCTCAGGTTGTTTTTAAAATATATAATCGATAATATATCAACCGCAAATGTCTTTCACAGTAGGAGAGGGAAAAACAATAGCTGTCCAAATTCTGTTGCGCGAGCAAAACTCATGTGACCACTTGATGCGATGTTATCGTTCTGGCTCATTTTTCAAAATAAAAGCCTGACACTATGTCTGAAGACTGTTGACACCCTGAGGAAGCGATAGGAAAAGGAATCTGGTTGATATGCCTTTAAATGGAGCAATGGGAGGCTATGGAACATGGAGTTTTCAAAATAGAAGCCACTTCCTGGTTTGATTTTTCTCTGGGTTTCGCCTGCAAATTCAGTTCTGTTATACAATATTTTGAGTGTTTTCTATCCTAATCTGTCAATTATATGCATATTCTATCATCTGGTCCTGACAAATAGGCCATTTACTTTGGGAATGTTATTTTTCCAAACATAAAAATAGTGCCCCCTAGCTTCAAGAGGTTAAAGTAATGATGGGATGTCGTTTCTCTTTGCTTATTTGTGTTTTCTTGCCATAATATGGACTTGGTTTTTTACCAAATAGGGCTATCTTCTCTATACCACACCTACCTTGTCTCAACACAACTGATTTGCTCAAACGCATTAAGAAGGAAACAAATTCCACAAATTTTTAACAAGGCACACCTGTTAATTGAAATGCATTCCAGTTGACAACGTCATGAAGCTGGTTGAGAGATGCCAAGAGTGTGCAAAACAGGCATCAAGGCTACTTTGAAGAATCTCAAATATAAAATATATTTTAATTTGCCACAGGTTGCCACAGGTAACCTAACGTTAGCTAGCGTGCTAGCCTAGCAGGGTAAGTTAGCTAGCTAGCTAACATTACAGTCCTGTATTGAACTCTGAAAGTCGTCAGCTAAATCAAATAGCTATCTTTTGGTACAGTGCCTTGCGAAAGTATTTGGCCCCCTTGAACTTTGCGACCTTTTGCCACATTTCAGGCTTCAAACATAAAGATATAAAACAGTATTTTTTTGTGAAGAATCAACAACAAGTGGGACACAATCATGAAGTGGAACGACATTTATTGGATATTTCAAACTTTTTTAACAAATCAAAAACGGAAAAATTGGGCGTGCAAAATTATTCAGCCCCTTTACTTTCAGTGCAGCAAACTCTCTCCAGAAGTTCAGTGAGGATCTCTGAATGATCCAATGTTGACCTAAATGACTAATGATGATAAATACAATCCACCTGTGTGTAATCAAGTCTCCGTATAAATGCACCTGCACTGTGATAGTCTCAGAGGTCCGTGAAAAGCGCAGAGAGCATCATGAAGAACAAGGAACACACCAGGCAGGTCCGAGATACTGTTGTGAAGAAGTTTAAAGCCGGATTTGGATACAAAAAGATTTCCCAAGCTTTAAACATCCCAAGGAGCACTGTGCAAGCAATAATATTGAAATGGAAGGAGTATCAGACCACTGCAAATCTACCAAGACCTGGCCGTCCCTCTAAACTTTCAGCTCATACAAGGAGAAGACTGATCAGAGATGCAGCCAAGAGGCCCATGATCACTCTGGATGAACTGCAGAGATCCACAGCTGAGGTGGGAGACTCTGTCCATAGGACAACAATCAGTCGTATATTGCACAAATCTGGCCTTTATGGAAGAGTGGCAAGAAGAAAGCCATTTCTTAAAGATATCCATAAAAAGTGTTGTTTAAAGTTTGCCACAAGCCACCTGGGAGACACACCAAACATGTGGAAGAAGGTGCTCTGGTCAGATGAAACCAAAATTGAACTTTTTGGCAACAATGCAAAACGTTATGTTTGGCGTAAAAGCAACACAGCTCATCACCCTGAACAGACCATCCCCACTGTCAAACAAGGTGGTGGCAGCATTATGGTTTGGGCCTGCTTTTCTTCCGCAGGGACAGGGAAGATGGTTAAAATTGATGGGAAGATGGATGGAGCCAAATACAGGACCATTCTGGAAGAAAACCTGATGGAGTCTGCAAAAGACCTGAGACTGGGACGGAGATTTGTCTTCCAACAAGACAATGATCCAAAACACAAAGCAAAATCTACAATGGAATGGTTCAAAAATAAACATATCCAGGTGTTAGAATGGCCAAGTCAAAGTCCAGACCTGAATCCAATCGAGAATCTGTGGAAAGAACTGAAAACTGCTGTTCACAAATGCTCTCCATCCAACCTCACTGAGCTCGAGCTGTTTTGCAAGGAGGAATGGGAAAAAATGTCAGTCTCTCGATGTGCAAAACTGATAGAGACATACCCATAGCAAAAGGTGGCGCTACAAAGTATTAACTTAAGGGGGCTGAATAATTTTGCATGCCCAATTTTTCAGTTTTTGATTTGTTAAAAAAGTTTGAAATATCCAATAAATGTCGTTCCACTTCATGATTGTGTCCCACTTGTTGTTGATTCTTCACCAAAAAAATACAGTTTTATATCTTTATGTTTGAAGCCTGAAATGTGGCAAATGGTCGCAAAGTTCAAGGGGGCCGAATACTTTCGCAAGGCACTGTATACACATTGTCAATCAATTTCGCCAATTTCCTGGTAGTCACTGCTAGACCTTCAGCAGAGTAAACAAGTTGGTTTGTTTGTTCTATCTATGACTGACGTTAGCTAACGTAAGCTAGCTAATGTTATCAAATAAAGAGTATCTCAATTTGGTAGCCATGTATTCCACCCTTGTCTGGGAAACTCTCTGTTATTAAAAATAGAATTATAGCTAACTCACTCGGTGTGTTGGCAGCAATAATTAATGTGTATAAATCGTCTATGGTTGGTTAATTGGTTCTCAGCCAGTCTCAACTGGCTAGCAACCTTGCTGCTGCTGATAATCTTCCATTTTGTTGTGAAGGGAAAAAAATTGAGTGCTGCTATCGCATCACTTCTTGGCTATGATTGAAATGGATCCCCCATCAAATCAGCCTAAAAATCCCTCTGATAATCTTTGGTCAATTGCATTATTCTTGATAGCCGCAAGCCACTGGCAGAATCGGGATGAATCTCTGGTAGGTAGAATGTGAAAGATAAAAACAAATTACGCTTGTTTGTAATTAGCACAGCCAGGCACAGAACACCACGTGGGCATGATGAAGTGAAAAACTTACAGTGAAAAAAATCTTTCCTAGAGAAGTTCTGATATTACTGTGTGTTGGTCGTTGAAAGTAAACAATGCCATTATTCAAGTTTGTGGGCACACCCCCTCTTTCTAGTGGGCAGTATCAGCATTTGCTATGAATGCCGGACTTTGTGGTTGACTATGAGCAGATCAATACACAGAGTCCAAACTTTCTGATTCTACTCGGGAAATGAAAATGGACAGTTGTGATTTTTATGATAAAAACACAATGTTGTTAATACTGTAGTAATGACTATATGACGTGGAAGAGCCAGAGTGAAATTCTCCTTTAAAACCTAACCTTAAAAATTCAGAGTTAATGCCTAAACTTAACCTTCAACACTTTGAAAATTGACGTGTGAAAAAACATGGATGAAAGTCGAATACTGAAGTGAGACTGTGACTTGCTGAGACGCAGCAAGTCGCAGCAAGTCACCTTTAAAGTGACCCCCCACACACACACACACATACACAACCACACACCTACGCACCTCTCCGCCAAACTAGAGTTGGTGTTCTGACACCCCATTCATCAACCAAGTCTATATATAGTTATTTAATTAGCAGCAGCACACTTAAACCAGACATAATCAGGCTCCACCCCCAAGACTACACACACGCACACACAGACACACACACACGCGCACACACACACAAACAGCACAGACACAGACATATATCTGTGTATGTGTGTGTCTCTCTCTCTGTTTCTCTCTCTCTCTTACTGAGCCATTCAAGCCTCCCACGGCAGACGTCTACTGTGCCATTTCTATCTATCTCTCTATCTCCATCTCCATCACTCTCTGTCTCTCTGTCTTCCACTCTCTCTATTTCGTTCTCTCTCTCTCCCTCTCTTTCTCACGCTCTGTCGAGCTCTGTCTATCTCTCTTTCTAATACACACACACTCCTCCCTTTTTCTCTCTCTCTCTCTCTCTCTCCCTCTCTCACACACACACACACACACACACACGCACACGCACACGCACACACACACACACACACACCATGTGACCTCGGTCTAATCATATCCCATTCATACAAAACATACATTTGTGTCCCATTCCCCTTTAGATTAAGGTTTGCTTCCCATTATAAGGGAAAGATTGTTCCTATTCTCCGTTGTAGAAGCAACAGGGAAACCCACGGATCATGCAGCGGGGCTGCATTTGTGACATCAACTGCCATTGTATTCAGTCTGCCTTATTCTGACAACAGATTTAACACGGATGCCTTCACACACACAAAGTTGGTGTGCATACACACTCACATACACAAATAAACATCTATTATAGGTTGACTGTCTACTAAGGGGAGTAAAATATTCTCATTATATGTTATATACAATATATTCTGTATCAATTGCTCTGAAAGGTAATTGTCTCTTGGTTAAATGTTGTGTGATTGATTAAAATTTTTCCCCCGTCCTCGCTACTCCAGTTCTCATGGCAACCCCCTGCTGGGTCCTCTCTCTGTGGAGGGGAGGTCCCTCTCAGCGCCTGATCAAAATTGAGCAAGACAAAATAAATAGAATAATACATCCCCTGTCAGGGAGAAGTGTGTTTGAGAATGATGTGTGTGTGTGTGTGTGTGTGTGTGTGTGTGTGTGTGTGTGTGTGTGTGTGTGTGTGTGTGTGTGTGTGTGTGTGTGTGTGTGTGTGTGTGTGTGTGTGTGTGTGTGTGTGTGTGTGTGTGTGTGTGTGTGAGAGAGAGATAAAGAGAGAGAGAGAGAGAGAAAGAAATTATGAGACTGTGTATGTGCAACAAACGTCAAATTTCGAAGTTGTTCAAAGTGACAAATGTTGAAGTGTTTGGTTACTTCTCTGTTTCATTCCAAGCTTAAGTTTAGGCAACTCCGAATTCTTATGGTTAGGCATTAACTCCGAATGGATAAGGTAAGTGTTAAGATTTGGGGTAAGCTTAAAAACAAAACATTTACTACTCAACTTTCTATCATTTGATTCAAACAAGGAGGCAGGAGCATACGCCAATCCGTAATCCCCGTCCACAATGCCTTAGCAAAACCAAAGCCTACTTGAAGGAAACAGAGCTCACTGTTGCCCCAAGTGGCCGGTTTCCACATCCTCTCCCGACATCCTCAGACATGGACGGACGTCGAAGTGTGTCAGTCATATTCACCCTCCTGAGCTCAGAAGGACGATTGGTGTTTCAGAGGTAGAGAAAATATTAAACAGAGGTTGTTTTGATAACTGCAACAGTTCTGAGAGTGATTTCTAATGGTTATACAGTATTATGGTGAGTTATTCCTTAGTTAGATAGACAGTCAGAGAGGCAAAGAGTTAAATAGAGGCAGAGAGAGAGAAAGAGTGTGAATTAGATACAATGCAAGAGACAAAGAGATTAAGATAAGGAGTGTTAAAGCCGAGAGACAGAACATTTTCCCTTCCCTTTTAACTATTTGCTCATCGTTACAACACTGTACATAACCATAATATGACATTTGAAAGTCTCTATTCCCTTGAAAGTGTTTACTGGTCATTTTTGATTGTTTAATTCACTTTTTTATCCATTTCATATGGATTAACATACATTTGAAGTCGGAAGTTTACATCCACTGAGGTTGGAGTCATTAAAACTAGTTTTCCAACCACTCCAACAATTTTCTTGTTAATATATTATAGTTTTTGCAAGTTAGTTAGGACATCTACTTTGTGCATGACACAAGTAATTTTTCCCAAAAATTTTTACAGACAGGTTATTTCACTTACAATTCACTGTATCCAGTGGGTCAGAAGTTTACATACACTAAGTTGACTGTGCCTTTAAACAGCTTGGAAAATTCCAGAAGATGATGCCATGGCTTTAGAAGCTTCTTATAGGCTAATTTACATTATTTGAGTCAATTGGAGGTGTACCTGTGGATGTATTTCAAGGCCTACAGTTGAAGTCGGAAGTTTACATACACCTTAGCCAACTACATTTAAACTCAGTTTTTCACAATTCCTGACATTTAATCCAAGTAAAAATTCCCTGTCTTAGGTTAGGAAGGATCACCACTTTATTTTAAGAATGTGAAATGTCAGAATAAAAGTAGAGAGAATGATTTATTTCAGCTTTTATTTCTTTCATCCCATTCCCAGTGGGTCAGAAGTTTACATACACACAATTAGTATTTGGTAGCATTGCCTTTAAATGGTTAAACTTGGGTGAAACGTTTTGGGTAGCCTACCACAAGCTTCCCACAATAAGATGCGTGAATTTTGGCCCATTCCTCCTGACCGTGTTCTCCAAGCTGGCCCTATGGAATGCCTACCGCCTGGTGTGGATACGGGAAGGGGATGAGTGACAAACTGCCTTCAACCTGGCCAGCAGTCACTACGATTATCTGGTCATGCCATTCTGCCTTACCAACGCCCCTGCTGTGTTCCAGGCTCTGGTTAATAATGTTGAACCGGTTCGTCTTCGTCTACCTCGATGACATTCTTGTCTTCTCCTGCTCCATCGAAGAACACGTCCGACATGTTCTCCAACGCCTCCTGGAGAACCAACTTTTTGTAAAAGCAGAGAAGTGCGAATTCCATCACTCCACCATCCCCTTTCTGGGTTACATCACTGCAGGGAGTGTACAGATGGATCCCGGGAAGGTGAGAGCGGTAGTGGATTGGCCCCAGCCTATGTCCAGAGTACAGCTGCAACGCTTCCTGGCATCCCCCTGTCTGCACTCACCTCTCCCAAGGTTCCGTTCATGTGGTCCCCAGCTGCTGACCGGGCGTTCCCTGGATCTCAAACATAGCTTCAACACAGCTCCCATCTTGGTTCCTCCAGACCCATCCCGCCAGCTCATGGTGGTGGCCGATGCTTCAGATGTCGGAGTGGGGGCTGTCCTGTCCCAGCGTTCTGCCCTGGTCCTCAAGTTACATCCCTGAGCCTTCTTCTCCCACCGCCTCAACGCCACGGAGACGAACTAGGATGTGGAGAATCATGAACTTCTCGTGGTGAAGATGGCGTTGGAGGAGTGGAGGCAATGGCTGGAGGGGGTGGAACATCCTTTCATTGTGTGGACCGACCACAAGAACCTGGAATATCTCCGCACCGCCAAGCGCCTCAATTCCAGGCAAGCTAGGTGGGTCCTACTGTTCACCCGGTTTAACTTCTCCCTCTCATACCGGCCGGGATCCAAGAATGTCAAGCCGAATGCGCTGTCATGCCGCTATAGCCCCATGTCTACTACCCCAGAACATGAGACCATCCTACCCACCTTCAGCCTGGCGACAGCACTCAGCTGGGGAATAGGGAAGCAGGTAAGCCGAACCCCGGGTGGGGCAGGTAATAAGCCGAACCACGGGTGGGGCTCAGATAACCGTCGGACCCTGGCTTTTGCACGACAACGCCTTTCATGGCCTACCACGTCTCCACATTCGTCACCGCTTGTATGGTCTGTGCACAGAACAAGACTCTTCTGCAAGCTCTGGCTGGTCTCCTCCAACCTCTGCCTGTCCCTCACCATCCCTGGTCTCACATCTCCCTGGACTTTGTCACAGGTCTCCCCCATCTGATGGCAACACCGCCTTCCTGACCGTGTCGTTGTCGTGCAAAAGCCAGGGTCCGACGGTTATCTGAAGGCGGTGTTGCCATGGATCGGTTTTCCAAAGCCGCCCACTTCATTCCTCTTCCCAAGCTACCCTCTGTCAAAGAGACGGCCCAGCTCAGCTCTTCCCTGAGCAAGAATAAGGGGTCGGCACACCTTCGGCCCAGATGTTTGTTCACCACCGTCATCGTACCTGGAGTAGAGCCCGGTCAGTCCTCCTCAAGACAACCTCCAAGTATCGATGGCAAGCGGATCGCCACCGGACCCTGGCTCACCGTGCTTCTACACCTGCATTGCTTGCTGTTTGGGGTTTTAGGCAGGGTTTCTGTACAGCACTTTGAGATATCAGCTGATGTACGAAGGGCTATATAAATAAATTTGATTTGATTTGATCATCTCGGGCAGAAGATTTGGCTGTCCACCCGGGATCTTCCCTCCAGGTGGAATCCTGCAAACTCTCCCCCCGGTTTATCAGCCCTTTTTCCATCTCCAAAGTCATTAGCCCCTCTGCTGTTCATTGCCCCGTACCCTCCGTATACATGCCACCTTCCATGTTAAACCCATGTCTCACAGCACTTTGTCTCCTGTTTCTCTGTTTGTCTGTTGTCCATTCGTTTTGTTTCGGGAAACCGACCAGCGTTTGTTCCCCTGCTCCTGTCTATTCTTGCTCCTGTTTTCGTGTCCTTCCCAGTTTTGTTCTTTCTGCCTGCCCTGACCCTGAGCCTGCCTGCCGTTCTATACCTTGCCCCACCTCACTGGGTTATTGACCCCTGCCTGCCCTGACCATGAAACTGCCCACCGTTCTGTCGTTTGCCTGCCCCTGTCTACAAATAAAAGTTTTTTCTTCAACACTGTCTGCATCTGGGTCATACCTGAAACCTGATAGTATGTATGTATTAATTTATGGGTTTCCATCACCCATTTCACACGATATGTTGCAAATTTGAAAACATACAATATGTTACTAATTTGATAAACGTACTATATGTTACAAGACATATGATATGTTATAAATCCTAGTTAGGTGGCTAATGTTAACTAGCTGGCTAACATTAGCTAGGCTAAGGGTTAGGGTTAAGTTCAGGAGTTAGGTTATTTTGATTTATATTACCTTTATTTAACTAGGCAAGTCAGTTAAGAACAAATTCTTATTTTCAATGACAGCCTAGGAACAGTGGGTTAACTGCATGTTCAGGGGCAGAACGACAGATTTGTACCTTGTCAGCTCAGGGGTTTGAACTTGCAACCTTCCGGTTACTAGTCCAACGCTCTAACCACTAGGCTAGGGTTAAGGTTAGGGTTAGCTAAACGGGTTAAGGTTAGGGTTAAGGGAAGGGTTAGCTAACATGCTACGTAGTTGCAAAGTAGCTAAACAGTTGTAAGTAGTTGACTGGTTGCTATTTAGCTAAATTGCTGAAGTTGTCCATGATGAGTCTTAAGTGTCCCGGATTTACCTTTACTAAGTGGTTATATCTGCAGGGCAGCCAGGTTTAGGGTCATTAAATATAGTGTGGATGAAGCAGGTTGAATAAAGAGAAAAACAATACATAAAATGCACAATACATGAATCCCTAAACCTATTTTTTGTGCAATTAATATCAATAAACAACATTAAGGTTTTTCTTTCATTATTTTAGGCTATCTGACATTAGTGCATAAGCCTAAGCTTGATGGCCTAACTTTACACTGCCAAATAGCCTACACCCAATAGCCAAATGCTTTAATGAACTGGCCGCAAAAAGAACAATGTCAGAGTTTAATTCAACAAGAGAAAAGCTGTGAAATTGAGAGTTGAAAATAAATTAAAGGTAATGTATCAGAAAGATTTGGGGAAGTTATCAAAGAGGATGACAGCAGTGCCTATGTTAAGTGTGATGCTTGTGGCCCACTGGGCACACACTGTTTAAATCAATGTTGTTTCCATGTCATTTCAATGAAGTTGCATTGAACCAATGTGGAATAGGCTTTGAATTGATGTCTATGCTCAGTGGGGAGGCGCTATATAAATTTGACAGTCACAATATGGGGACTTCAAATAGGCCTATGGCAACTCAAGGGAACTGTAGCTTACTGTTCAGATGGGTTAATTGGAAACTGAAATCTGGACACTGACTGTAGGTCTGTATCCTCTCACATAGCCTTAATATTATGCTACAACAATAAAATGATAGGCTACACCAAATGTAGGCTACATTTTGACTCAGGAACAGGAGTGGAGAAATAGGATTTCTTTATTTCAGCATCTTGAGAGAATGCATCCTAAAATCTGATAGTATTTCAACCACATAAAATATGCTTCCAAGCTGAACTGAAATCTTATCAGAAACATATTGGGTCGTTTTCACAACTTTATTATTTCCTTACAACCGGTGAAACTGAAGTCATTTGGAAATGTTGCACAGAAAATCTTTCTATTTTTTAGTTTTTTGTTATTGCATTTTCTCTGTCCCTAAAGGTATCTGCTCTATGAAAGAAGCATAGATGACAGAGAACTAGATTGAATCATTCATTCTATCATTTATGACATTATTCTGGTGATTAAGGGTTTTATTTTCTATTCTAGTGCAACATAATGTATAATGACAAAAGAGAAGCGGCCTGTCTCAAATTACAGATAGGTTCAATAACATAATGTCAAAAATAATAAGCAGAAGCAAAAAATCCAGCACCCCCTGTCCCAAAAAAATATGCCTTCTATAACTGTACCCTACAGCGCATTTTCTATACTTGCGGGTTAGGGTTGGATGAGGGCCTCAGATTTTCACTTTATCACATATAGTGGGGCGGTTGCGGATGGGTTATTAGCAATTGCGGGTAGGTGTGGTTGAACAAACATCTAAGCGGTGCACCACTAGTGCGTGTGGTGATGCAAAAATCGATGGTGTACATTATCTCGGTACCAGTCCGGGCTGAATGTCTCTTGCTGAGCTCTGTCTGAAGAAAGAAATGCTGACAGGAATAAAAAGGAGAGGGACGAAATGAAACATTGACAGAGACTCTAAACTCAGTGTGTGTGTGTGTGTGCACCTGTGTGTGTGTGTGTGTGTGCGCATGCATATATATATTATACAGTAGGTAAATAAGTAGGAAACACTCATCTCAGTCGGAGCTCTTCCTCTTCCTATCTGTATCGTTATTGATATCTCCTGTATTCTCCTGGGGCTCCATTAATGGGAGATGAGTGGTTGTTCCCTGCTCCTACTGCTGTTGCTGCTGTTAGATCTCCTCTACTTAGCTTAGTGTTAGTGTGTGTGTGTGGGGGTTTGTTTGTTTTTTGTTTAGATCAGCTCAGGGGTGGATTGACCATCTGGCAATTTTGGCAAATGTCAGATGGGCTGGACCATTTTGTGCTGGGTGAGCTCAGTCAAAGGCTCACATGATTTGTTGTTTGTTTTAATTGCACAATTTCTCTCACAATTTATAATGAGCCTTTGACTGATCAGTGGGCAACACTCTTAATACAGGTTACATCCTTACGCCACACACATGGTAACTCCTCTTTATGATTCATCCCCTCTGGCATTTAGCCACCGTTATATTTTTGCCTTGCACTAATGTTTGTTTCGTTTCATATTCAGGCATAGAAACTTTAGCGCCACAGCAATAGTTCCTAAGACAGGTCCATGCATGTAGGTCAGACGTAACCATAGCAACAGTAAATATTAGGCCATACCACTGGTACAGAAATAAACAGTCATGTCCACTCCCCAGACAGGTGCATGTCTAATTGTGTCTAATGTCCCAGACGCACATACAGAGTGCACTATTCTTGCTGTCTCCTCTGAAATGAACACACATGTTCTGGAAAATACTCAGTAGGTGCAGGTGGACCTGTTTGCCTCCCTGGTCAATAAACACTGCCCCCTGTGGTACTCCATGTCGGAGCTACCAGGGCCTCAGGGCTTGGATGCTCTGGCTCATGATTGGCCATGGCTGGAGCTTACGCATTCCCCCCTTTTCCCCTGATCCAGGCTGTGCTGGACAGGACCAGGATGGCAGAGAATTGTTTGCTTCTAGTGGCCCCATACTGGCCCAGACAACTGTGGTTCAGCCTTCTCCTGTCCCTGTTGTCTGGGACACCTTGGCAACTTCCCCTGAGACCGGACCTGCTGTCTCAGGTCGGGGGAACTCTGCGCACCGCCTCAGTCTGTGGGCTTGGCCATTCAACGGCACCAATGGTCCATGTTAAGACTACAAGAGGGTGTAATGAACACCATGCAGAGAGCAAGGGCGCTTGTTACAACCGCAGCATACCAGTTGCGCTGGCGGATGTTCTGCTCTTGGTACACTGGTATTGATGTTGTGCCCGAGTCATGCGTGCAGTATGTCCTCCAATACCTGCATTCTCGCTTGGATGAGGGCTTGGCAGCCTCTACACTGAGAGCGTATTTGGCCGCTATATCTGCCTGCCATGCGGGGTGAATGGACAGGCCAGTGGGGCACCATCCCTTGGTCTCCAGGTTTATGAAGGGGGTTCGTCACCTGCTAGGACCCGCTCAATGGTGAGCTGGGATCTGTATGTGGTCTTGGCAGCTTTGGCAAAGCCGCCTTTCGAACAATTGGAGTCTGCCTCCCTGAAAACACCTCTATATGAAGGTGGTTTTCTTGATAGCGATTACTTCCATGAAGAGGATGGGTGAGCTCCATGCTCTTTCGGTAAGTTCTGAGTGCTACCGGATGGCCCTGGAGGGAGGAGTATATCTTTCCGCCCCAACCTTTCTTTCCTCCCGAAGGTTCTGTCAGACAGGCATGTGACCATCCCTTTTTATCCTGTCTCCTTATGACCCCCCGGCAGTGATGGGGGAGTCTGGGCCCCCATGAGGGAACTGGCTACCTATGTGGAGCGGACACGGTCAGTGAGATCAACAGACCAGCTCTTTGTCTCACTGGATCGTGGACACAATTACGACAGCATACCGCCTGGCTGGCAGGCCAGTGCTGGGATCTGTGGTGGCACATTCAACATGAGCTGTGGCTCGGTCCTGGGCTCTACTGAGAGGAGTGCCCCTCGCTGATATCTGTGCTGTGGCCAGCTGGGCTTCCTCTTGCACCTTTGCTAGGTACTATCAGGTAAATGTGGCACCTCTCTCTGTGGTGGGTTCAGCGCTCCTGGGCGTCGCCTCCCCTTCCGGGGACTGTGACGAGACCTCACTTCCACATTGACGGCCCCTGCGTCTCGGTCACAGGGCTGAGGATTTGCCGCTGGCTGGCCAGGTCCCTCTAGCACCGAATAATCTGGTACGGGTATACCAATATATTGGAGTGATCCAATATAGTGAAATATAACGAAGGTTACGTATGTAACCACGGTTATGTGAGCTACATGGATCACTCCAATCCTCTACGGTGCTAGAGGCACCTCAAAAATGATGTAGATAACGTGTGTCGCGGCCATGGGGTCTATATATACGGGCGGACCCCAGCCGTGATGCAGGTGTACATGGGAGTAAATCTGTAAATCCTCACCTTGGATATAAACGTCCGCCGAGGAGTGATACCAATATATTGGAGTGATCCATGTAGCTCACATAACCGTGGTTACAGACCTAACCTTTGTTTCAAGTCCTGCCACAACATCTCAATAGGCTCTATGCATTATACCACCTCCAACATTCTCATTTACTTCCTACCGGGTTGATGACTTCCGGAGCGATTTCTGCTATTATTTTTATCATTAGCTTACTAGCTATCTAACTGTCGTCAATGCATTTCTAACTGAAATAGTTTGCGATGACTATGTTTAAATGAAAGCCCGGCGAAGGAGGTGCTAATGAACATTGTTCAGGGCCTCTGTGTTCAGTTTATTCCAAATGTAATGGTATTGTGAGCTTCCATAGTTTCCCGGTCGATGTAGAGATCAGAAAAAGGAACTGGGGGCTGAATAATTTTGCACGCCCAATTTTTCAGTTTTTGATATGTTAAAAAAGTTTGAAATATCCAATAAATGTCGTTCCACTTCATGATTGTGTCCCACTTGTTGTTGATTCTTCACAAAAAAATACAGTTTTATATCTTTATGTTTGAAGCCTGAAATGTGGCAAAAGGTCACAAAGTTCAAGGGGGCCGAATACTTTCGCAAGGCACTGTAGTTAAATTAGCTAGCTAATATGATTGTAGCAAGCTAATGTTATATCTGTCACTGACTTGGTACTCACCTTCATAGTTGTCTATGTAGCTTCCTCTATACATATTGAACGCCTTTTCAATCTTGCTAGCTGGAGTCTCGGAGGATGAATTATCATTTCGATGAACATCATTAATATTAATTTGAGGCAAGTCCTGAAGACACCTGGTAAAAAACTGCAACATAGTGGTAGTAACGTTTTATCATCGATAACAACTAGACTGATTTGCGCTCTATAGTAGGTGCCACCGGAAATTGCCACGCCGGTAGGAAGTGTGTTTAGAACATTCGATCATGGAATGTGCATAAGGGCTATTGTGATTAGGTCTGGACTTTGACTAGGCCATTTCAAAACTTCAATTGTTGTGCTTTTTAGACATTTTCATGTAGACTTGATTATATGTTTTTGGTCATTGTCTTGTTTCATGACCCAGCTGCGCTTCAGCTCACAGATGGATGCCCTGACATTCTCCTGTAGAATTCTCTGATACAGAGCAGAATTCATGCTTCCTTCTAGTAAGGCAAGTCATCCAGGTCCTGAGGCAGGAAAGCATCCCCAAACCATCACACTACCACCAACAAGCTTGACAGTTGTTATGAGGTTCTTAATGTGTAATTGTTTGGTTTTCGCTCCAACTGACTTGAACTTGAGGTGAGGAAGAATGTTTTAGGCCTACCAGAGTTACTCCTCTAATCTAATACAGAATCCCTGAAGGGACATGTGAAAATAAAGAAGATAAATATTTTGCAATCCTTGGCAAAAAAGCATTGGGTTCCCAACACAATAGCGCTCTCTTGCAAAATGTTTTGCGTTCCCTTGCAACCTCGTCCCCATAATATTGTGCACAGCGCGTTTGGGCGGAAGTCTCTTGTGGAAGGCTACCTGAAACGTTTGACTCAAGTTAAACAATTTAAAGGCAATGCTACCAAATACTAATTGAATGTATGTAAACTTCTGACCCACTGGGAATGTGATGAAAGAAATAAAAGCTGAAATAAATAATTCTCTCTACTATTATTCTGACATTTCACATTCTTAAAATAAAGTGCTGATCCTGATTCCTAGCACGGTGGCTAGGAAAAACGACTTAGAAAGGCCCGACACATAAACTACTGCAGCATAAATACTGGAGGCTGAGACAGGAGGGGTCAGGAGATACTGTGGCTCCACCCGATGATACCCCCGGACAGGGCCAAACAGGCAGGATATAACCCCACCCACTTTGTCAAAGCACAGCCCTCACACCACTGGAGGGATATCTTCAACCACCAACTTACCATCCAGAGACAAGGCCGAGTATAACCCACAAAGATCTCCGCCACAGCACAACCCAAGGGGGGGCGCCAACCCAGACAGGAAGATCACGTCAGTGACTCAACCCACTCAAGTGACGCACCCCTCCTAGGGACGGCATGGAAGAGCACCAGTAAGCCAGTGACTCAGCCCCTGTAATAGGGTTAGAGGCAGAGAATCCCAGTGGAGAGAGGGGAACCGGCCAGGCAGAGACAGCAAGGGTGGTTCATTGCTCCATTCTCCTTCACACTCCTGGGCCAGACTACACTCAATCATATGACCCACTGAAGAGATGAGTCTTCAGTAAAGACTTAAAGGTTGAGACCGAGTCTGTGTCTCTCATATAGATAGGCAAACCATTCCATAAAAATTGAGCTCTATAAGAGAAAGCCCTTCCTCCAGCTGTTTGCTTAGAAATTCTAGGGACAATTAGGAGGCCTGCGTCTTGTGACCGTAGCGTACGTGTAGGTATGTACAGCGGGACAAAATCGGAAAGATAGGTAGGAGCAAGCCCATGTAATGCTTTGTAGCTTAGCAGTAAAACCTTGAAATCAGCCCTTGCCTTAACAGGAAGCCAGTGTAGGGAGAAAAGCACTGGAGTAATATGATCAAATTGTTTGGTTCTAGTAAGGATTCTAGCAGCCGTATTTAGCACTAACTGAAGTTTATTTAATGCTTTATCCGGGTAGTAGTCTAACCTAGAAGTAACAAAAGCATGGATTAATTTTTCTGCATCATTTCTGGACAGAAAGTGAATGATTTTTGAAATGTTATGTAGATGGGAAAAAAGCTGTCCTTGAAACAGTCTTGATATGTTCGTCAAAAGAGAGATCAGGGTCCAGAGTAACGCCAAGGTCCTTCACAGTTTTATTTGAGACGACTGTACAACCATCAAGATTAATTGTCAGATTCAACAGAAGATCTCTTTGTTTCTTGGGACCTAGAACAAGCATCTCTGTTTTGTCAGAGTTTAAGAACAAATTCTTATTTACAATGACGGCCTACCCCAGCCAAACACTAACCCGGATGACACTGGGTTAATTGTGTACCACCCTATGGGACTCCCAATCATGGCCGGTTGTGATACAGCCTGGAATCGAACCAGGGTCTGTAGTGACACCTCTAGCACTGAGATGCAGTGCCTTAGACCTATGCGCCACTCAGGAACACAAGACACACTGAGGGTGGAGTTTCGGAGTCCCCGGCTGGGCCAGGGTGAACCCAAAGATGGTGGATAAATGAAGATAGTTCATTCACGTCATTTACCATTGTATACTTAAGGTGGTGGCTCTCCCATAGACACCAATGTGATAGCAGCTGGGTCTGGTCTACTTATTCCATTGACTTTAAATTAAAGAGAAAAAAATGATGGAGAGGAATGTTTCACTTCCTCTGCCGTCTCTGGTGAAGCTCTTGATTCACCTGGCTAGATGTGATGTGGTAGGGTCCAGCTGACCAAGAGGTTATGCAATGGGGTCCAGTTGAGGCTACTATGAAGGAGATGGAAGATTACCTGGCACCTAGGGTGGAAATGAGGGGTGGAAAAACGAGGGGGTGTATATGTGAGTAGAGTGCTGTCAATATAAGGTCAAGTCAAATGTGAGTGTGGGTGTGTGTCTCTGCCGGCCTGCCTGACTGTCAGTCAGTTGCTACTCAAAGCATAGTCTACCTCGGTCAGTAGAGCATTGCATGGCAATGAACTTGGCTCCTACTTCGACTGGCAGACTTTTCCTGGCCTCAGCTATGGTCAGCAGACTGCACTGAGGGGTGAAGGACAGTAAGGGGAAATGATAGGTACTCACCTCTCCAGCAATAGAAGTGTTGAAGGCAGAATAAAGCATCTTTAATGGTGATTGAATGTGAGATAAATCCTAGCCAATAGTTGAGAAGAGCTTCTGTTGCTAGGCTAATCCCAGATCTGTATGTCCACTCACCCTCATCTACTAATCATAGAACAGGGGGTCAATCTGAAGTTATAGAAAGGATGAGGGAGAGAGATAATTCACCATGAGATTTAGGATCAGGTCCACTCTGTCCAGTTAATAGTATTCATGATGATCTTACCTTTCGAAAATTCTAAGTCTGGATTGTTATCTTAGGTCAAAGTGGACCCTGTACATTAACCAAATATAAATGAATACTGTAAATCCATATGTACAGTGCATTCAGACCTGTTGCCTTTTTCCAAATGTTGTTACTTTACAGCCTTATTCTAAAATTGATTAAATTGGGTTTTTTCCTCATCAATCTACACACAATACCCTATAATGACAAAGCAAAAAGAGGTTTTCAGACATTTTAGCAAATTTCTTAAATATCACATTTACATATGTATTCATACCCTTTACTGGCAGCACAGCTATTTTCAGGTCTCTCCAGAGATGTTTGATCGGTTCCAAGTCCGGGCTCTGGCTGGGCCGCTCAAGGAGATTCAGAGACTTGTTCCAAAGCCCCTCCTGCATTGTCTTGGCTGTGTGCATACGGTCGTTGTCCTGTTGGAAGGTGAGCCTTCGCACCACCTTCTGAGGTGCTGAACGCTCTGGAGTAGGTTTCCATTAAGGATCTCTCAGTACTTTGCTCCGTTCATCTTTCCCTCGATCCTGACTAGTCTCCCAGTCCCTGCTGCTGAAAAACATCCCCACAGCATGATGCTGCCACCACCATGCATCACCATAGGGATGTTGCCAGGTTTCCTCCAGACGTGACACTTGACATTCAGGCCAAAGAGTTCAATCTTTGTTTCATCAGACCAGAGAATATTGTTTTTTCATGGTCTGAGAGTCCTTTAGGTGCCTTTTGGCAAACTCCAAGCGGGCCACTCTACCATAAAGGCCTGATTGGTGGAGTGTTGCAGAGATGGTTGTCCTTCTGGAAGGTTCAACCATCTCCACAGAGGAACTCCGGAGCTCTGACATCGGGTTCTTGGTCACCTCCCTGACCCCTTTCCCCCCATTGCTCAGTTTGGCCGGGCGGCCAGCTCTAGGAAGAGTCTTGGTGGTTCCAAACTTCTTCCATTTAAGAATGATGGAGGCCACTTTGTTCTTGGGGAACTTCAATGCTGCAAATAAATTTGGTTAACCTTCCCCAGATCTATACCTCGGCACAATCATGTCTCGGAGCTCTACGGACAATTCCTTCAACCTCATGGCTTGGTTTTTGCTCTGACATGCACGGTCAACTGTAGGACCTTATATAGACAGGTGTGTGCCTTTCCAAATCATGTCCAATCAATTGAATTTTCCATAGATAGACTCCAATGAAGTTGTAGAAAAATCTCATGGATGATCAATAAAAACAGGATGTACCTGAGCTAAATTTCGAGTCTTATAGCAAAGGGTCTGAATACTTATGTAAATAAGGTATTTCTGTTTTATTATTTTATACATTTGCAAAAAATTCTACCAACCTGCTTTCACTTTGACATTATGGGGTATTGTGTGTAGATTGATGAGGAAATGTAATACATTTTCGAATAAGGCTGTAACGTAACAAAATGTGGGAAAAGGGAAGGGGTCTGAATACTTTTCGAATGAACTGTATGTCCTCTGATTCGTATGATATTGTACAAGTCCTATTTCATTGATAGTGTAACCTATATATCATACCAAATGGAGAGAACAAATGTACGTATCATATCCTACGAATTGCCCTGAGACCATGTTGGGGTTTTTGGTAAGCAGGAAGGTCTTGATATAGGCCTAGGTTAAGTATGTTACAGGCATCAAATACATTTTTATTTGTCACATGCAATGAATACAACAGGTGTAGACTTTACTGTGAAATGCTTACTTACAAGCCTTTATGGTATCTTATGGGTAGGAATGTCTTTACAGAAATATTTGGTGTATATATGTCTTGGTGTAGCTCTTTTGGTATTGTTGTGTAAATTTTGACTGTTTTGGTACTGGGGAGTTGATTCAACTGTCTTGCCATTATTAAAAACCTACCTGTTCCTCCAAGGTCCAATAGAGTTGTACTGTACCGTAGGCTTCCCTACCGTCTATGGCCTGCTCTATACATAACGGGGCCATGACTCATATTCACATAAATCCTGCAACAATCGATGGCTGTCACATTTGTTTTAATGTGCGTCGCTTTTCCCCTGTGGAATGCTTACCGGAATATTCATCCGCATTATTTATTCATGACGTATTTGGTGGGCCCTTCATCAAGGTGACTTATGTTACAGAATATTTCACTTTAATTCTAATGCTGTTTTTATGGTTACAGAGTTGGACGCTGTCATATTGACTGAAGTAATCAGGTTTAGGGTCCCAAGAACAGAGACCCATGGATTACACCCCAAATGGCACCCAATTCCCTATATATTGCACTACTTTTGACCAGGGCCAATAGCCCCATAGCATATACCTATGGGGTGTTTGACCAGGAGGACAGGGAGACAGTAGGAACTCAGATAACTAAGTGACTGCATCCCAAATGGCACCATATTCCCTACATAGTGCATTACTTTTGACCAGTGGGTTCTGGTCAAAAGTAGTGCGCTATATGGGTAATAGGGTGCCATTTGGGACACCGCCAACGTAACACAGCAGGTTCTTTACTGTCATGCAGTGGAAGAGATTTGAATGTTTGTGTGTTCCTCATCCTGATGTTGACACCAGAGCTTCTTTGTGATCTATAACACTATTTCCTCCTTTGCTGTTATTTTTGTTTATACTGAAAGTATTGCTTTTATTTAAAGTTTTCTATGTGTGTGGCTTTCCTGTAGACACAGGGCTTTATGCAGCACTGCGTTTCAGTTTGATGTGTTTTGTCAGACAACGTTTTAAGGACACTGGAGCCATTGAACTTCCTCTTTGGAAACAGAGAAACTTGAATCAAGTGTTGCTGTTTCCTGAACTGAGAAGAGAAGGATGTTGGCAGACTAGAGAGAGAGAGAAAATGTTAAGACTAAAGTAGAAAAGCAGGTGGGGGGAAGAGAAAGGGGACAGAAACACAGCTATGCAGCGAGAGACAGATCCATATTGCAAAAGGAAATATCTAGTAAGCTCACACAAATAGCCCTAAAATCTAAATTAGAGCATGACAGACGTAGGTTTACCATGTTGAGAAATAAGGTGATGAAAGAAATCAGACAGGCCAAGGCAAACTTTTTTATTAACATAATTGGTGAAGCAAAGGGAAATTCTAAATTGATATGGGAGAATCTAAAAAAGTTAACAGGGAAAGACCATAGTAACACTGCAAAAAGACTAGAAATCATGGTGAATAACAATCTAACACAGGATGCAGTCGAAATAGCAATAGCCTTCAATTCCTACTTTATTGACTCTGTCAGGGTACTGACACAGAACCCCTCCACTTGTTTCTTGGGCTCAGTGCTAGTGAATGACACTCAACCTGTCTTTATCATAAGGGAGGTTTCTGAGTCAAAGGTGAACAAGGTGATTAGCTCACTAAAGAACTCTAAAGCCAAAGATGTGTTTGGGATGGACTCTACCTTTCTTAAAAACTACAAAGAGTCACTCATTGGCCCCATTACTAAGGTCACCAACACATCTATTGGTCTCGGTGTGTTTCCAAGGGTATGGAAGTCGGCCATAATAACGGCCATCTTTAAATCAGGCGACCCTGCTAACGTGAGTAACTACAGGCCCATTAGTATATTACCTGTGGTGTCAAAGGTTGTTGAAAAGTGTGTAGCAGAACAACTGATTGCCCACCTCAACAACAGCCCCTTCACATTACACTCCATGCAGTTTGGCTTCAGAGCGAAACACTCCACAGAAACGGCCAACTGCTTTCTTCTGGAAAATGTGAAGTCCAAGATGGACAAAGGGGGTGCTGTTGGGGCTGTGTTTCTGGACCTAAGGAAGGCGTTTGATACTGTTAACCATGAGATTCTCATCACAAAATTGTCCAAGTTCAACTTTTCCCCTGATGCCTTGAGATGGATGAAATCATACCTTGAAGGCAGAACTCAGTGTGTCAGAGTGAGCAATGAGCTGTCGCCCACTCGTAGCTATGATGCGGGCGTGCCCCAAGGGTCAATACTGGGGCCCCTCCTGTTCAGCCTGTACATTAATGATCTGCCTTCTGTCTGTACTGGGTCTGAAGTTCAAATGTATGCAGATGATACAGTGATATATGTGCATGCAAAGAGCAAACAACAAGCTGCACAAGAACTCACTACTGTAATGGTCCAGGTTACAAAGTGGCTCAGTGACTCGTGTTTGCATCTCAATGTGAAAAAAACTGTTTGCATGTTCTTCACAAAGAGGGCAACAGATGCTACTGAGCCAGATGTCTATGTGTCAGAGGAGAAGCTCCAGGTGGTATCCGATTTTAAGTACCTTGGCATCATACTTGATTCCAACCTCTCTTTTAAAAAGCATGTGAAAAAGGTAATTCAAATAACCAAATTCAACCTAGCTAATTTCCGATTTATACGAAATTGTTTGACTACAGAGGTAGCAAAACTGTACTTCAAATCTATGATACTCCCCCACTTAACATACTGCTTGACTAGTTGGGCCCAAGCTTGGTGTACAACATTAAAACCTATTCAGTCTGTCTACAAACAGGCTCTCAAAGTGCTTGATAGGAAGCCCAATAGCCATCATCATTGTCACATCCTTAGAAAGCATGGGCTCTTGAGTTGGGAAAATCTTGTGCAATACACCGACGCATGTCTTGTATTCAAGATCCTCAATGGCCTGGCTCCCCCTCCACTCAATATTTTTGTTAAACAGAAAATCCAGACATATGGCAGCAGATCCACAAGGTCTGCCATGAGAGGTGACTGTATAGTTCCCCTAAGGAAAAGCACCTTTAGTAAATCTGCATTCTCTGTGAGAGCTTCCCATGTCTGGAATACACTGCCATCAGACACACATAACTGCACCACATATCACACTTTCACAAAATGCTTGAAGACATGGCTAAAGGTCAATCAGATTTGTGAACATGGTCCCTAGCTGTGTGTTGCCGCTCTCCATGTTGTCTGTTGTCTGTAGCTTGTGAGGTGTGGAAACACTTTGTTGCTTTTATGAATTTTGTCTTGCTGCTTTTTGTTTTATGCTGCTCTGTCTGTATGCTACGTCTTGCTTGTCCTATGTTGCTCTGTCTGTATGCTATGTCTTGCTTGTCCTATGTTGCTATGTCTTGCTTGTTCTATGTTGCTATTGTCTATATTGTAATTGTTTTTAATAACCTGCCCAGGGACTGCGGTTGAAAATTAGCCGGTTGGCTAAAACCGGCACTTTTACTGAAATGTTGATTAATGTGCACTGTCCCTGTAAAAATAAAAATAAACTCAAACTCAAACACACACGTCTTATATGAACTGAACACCGTCCTGGTTATTTATGTATGTTCATGTTGCATTTTACCAAAGGAAACTCATAAAACTGGTACATAACTGTAACAAAATGTGATCACAGGTAAAAGCAGGAAATCCATTTGTAAAAAGTCTATACTTTACCCCAGGATACCCATTACAGGCGGTAACTATAGAAACAAGGTAGCTTTATTCAGCTCCGCTGGGAATTTAGTGAAACAAGGTTGCCATGTTCATGTCCGGGGAATTTAGCTAATAATGTCAGCCTATTTGCAAAACACCTTGTTACTGCATTTCCATGTTGGTTTGTGTGTGTTGCACTCAGTAGCATATATGAATCACATGATTATGAAAACATAAATGTTTGAAAGTGTGTATTCTTATTTTAAATGTACGTAGTTCTGTCCTCGTGATGTACTTGTCTATTAATGTTTTGTTTCATGTTTTGTGTGGACCCCCAAGAAGAGTAGCTTCTGCTTTAGCACTAGCTAATAAAATACTAAATACACAAAGACAGTCCATTCAAAGACTCTCTTTCTTTGTGTCTGGTCAGTGCTTCAGGCTCACATCGTATTCCTTCTTTGGGTGCCAAAATATAGAAAGAGATTGTGATGAAAGAATAAAGGGGTAGAGAAGAACAACAAAAGACTGAGCCCTAAAGAAAGAAATGAGTCTGGGTGTCAGTGCCACAATGTTCCACTGTTTGATTCTCAGACGAAACAGAACAGAAAGAATACTATGACCAGCCATCCGTTCTTTCTGTGTTTGTATGTGTTTGACAGATGAAACATGTTGAATTAAAGCAGGACAGTCCGGCTCTGTGGCTGATTCAGTTGACTGACACTCAGAGAGCCTGACTTGTTAAAGCAGACAGAGGTCTGTCCAAAGACCATAGTGCTACAGAGCCTCTCTCTGTCAGCTCTCAGCTCTGATCGGATGGGTTAGAACTCCGAAGGTCTGACTGGACCAATCCAGACCACCTCTCACCCTCTCTAGATACAGTTGGTTTGTATTTTGGCTTCTTGGCTTAGAGCTTTGAGTACCTTAGAGTAGGGTGCTTTCAGTTCCGCAGGGCAGTACTTTCTACAGTTTAATTTCATTTCCATTTCACTCCTTTATCTGTAATATTTTTCTAACGCTGACAAGGTTTTATCATCTATCTGTCTTTCTCTCTCTCTATTCCATACTTTCTCTCTTTCTCTTGTTCACGTTCTCTCTGTTTCTCACGTTATTGCTCTCTCTGTTGCTCACTTTCTCTCTCTCTCTCTCTCTCTCTCTCGATAATATTACAAATGTTTATTCTGTCTTCCATTGGAGAAATAGGTTTTTGCACCACATGTCCCTGTCACCTCTGTCGCTAAGCAGTGACTCATCCCCTCGGCCATTGTTAACATGGTTTCCACAGGTATTTTTCCTGGGAGAAGATAGGGCCCTGTATCTCTGTGATAACTTAGCTGTGGGCAGCTTGACCATGTGACCTGGCATGACAATCCACTGGCGTGGAGTGTTCTATAACACTGGTGGTGTGTGGGTGGAATGGATGCCCTCAGAGCTCTAAGGCTGAACTCGTTAAACCTCTTTCATCTCCTCAACTCACATCTGACAAAATCAACTCAGCTCCCATCCTGCATTGTCTTCTCAAATGTATATCGACTGGAAAGAAACTCAACTCTCAACTGACATAACCAACTGTTAACATACATCACAGTCTTCTCAACTCTCAGCTGACGAAAACAACTCGGGTCCCATCCAGCATTGTCTCTCTCATCAACTGAGAAACTCAACTCTCAACAGACAAAAAGCAGCTGTTAACAAACATTTCACCAACGAACATCAACTGGCCTAAACATAGGCTACACTATAAGACTTGCCTAAAGAATTGATCAACATTCCTAAACCTACAGTATATCTGGGAATGTCTGTAATAGATGGTCACAGTAACTTTCTCTGATGACAAACAACACTGATGGAGTTAGTGATCCTCTCTGATTCTGACCTTATGTTGCATCTCTGTTTGTCACTTATTCGAAGAAAACCCATATGTTGCATCTGTTTAGCAGACAGACTTACGGCAAACAGTTTGAGTTGATGTGACCAATAATGGCCCCATTTAGCCTTTAGTTGAGTTGAAGCTATTTTCCTGGAAACAGATTGTGAGTAAGTTTGATCAGACAAATGGGCTCCTGAGTGGTGCAGCGTTCTAAGGCACTGCATCTCAGTGCTTGAGGCATCACTACAGACACCCTGGTTTGAATCAAGGCTGTTATCACAACCAGACGTGTTTTGGAGTCCCATAGGGCGGCGCACAATTGTCCCAGCATCGTCCGGGTTTGGCCGGTGTAGGCCGTCATTGTAAATAAGAATTTGTTCTTAACTGACTTTCCTAGTTAAATCAAATGTAAAAAATAAAAAGACAAGTATCAATCGGATGGATTTCAGTTTGCCCAGGATCATGACTCATAAACCGTAAGTCAGTTCATGAGTATGAGTTGATTCTGTGAGTTGATTTCCAGAGAACTCCCTGTAAATTGGAGAATCAACGAGTTGATTATAAAATGCTTCCCTTTATTAAAGGGGAATCAGTGAGTTGATTTCCATATGATTCCCTGTAAAATTGGGAATCTGTGAGTTGATTCCCAGATTTTTTTTTTTTTTGATGACTCCCTGTATAATAGTGTAAGCTCTGGTGGAGCCTTCAATACCTCACAGAGGCCTGTACCATGGGGTCTGTTATGGGAGCACCATATTTCTATTATCCCCCAGTCATAATGCAATCATCTCTGCTGTAATGGGGAATATTGCCTTGCACAACTCACTCATAACTCATTTGCAGAATGAATTGCAATATTAGGCACTACGCGTCCCCAGCGGCGAGTGCAGCTCTTGAGATAACCGATTTCATTAAGTTCACTTGTTTACAACCCATTCCATCTGAGACACCATTGTTATGCAAGAGAAGGAGGCAGCCACAAAGACAGGCATGCAGAGTCTTTCACAGTACAGGGCTCGGCTCAGGAACTCTACAAACATGGGCGAGAAAGATATCTGTATAGAATATGGCCTTAGTCACTAAAATAAAGTTGATTATCCTTATGTTTGTCCTAGAGTCACCGCTCAGGAACTGTACAGGCCTGGGTGAGAGATACAGTGCCCCTCGGATAGTATTCAGTCACGTTGACTTTTTCCAGATTTTGTTACAATACAGCCTTATTCTAAAATGTATTATATAAAAATATATATTTTAAAAACTCAGCAATCTACACACACTAACCTATAATGAGAAAGTGAAAACAGTTTTTAGAAATGTTGGCAAATTTATAAAAAATAAAAAAAAGAAATACCTTATTTATATAAGTATTCAGACCCTTTGCTATGAGACTCGAAAATGAGCTCAGGCGCATCCTGTTTCCATTGATCATCCTTGAGATGTTTCTACAACTTGAGTCCACCTGTGGTAAATTCAGTTGATTGGACATTATTTGGAAAGGTACACACCTGTCTATATAAGGTTCCACAGTTGACAGTGCATGTCAGAGCAAAACCCAAGCCATGAGGTTGAAGGAATTGTCTGTAGAGCTAGAGCTGGCCGCCCTGCCAAACTGAGCAAAAAAGCGGGGGAGGGGGGCCTTGGTCAGGGAGGTGACTCGGGGAGATCACTATGACAGAGCTACAGAGTTCCTTAATAGAGATGTGAAAAACTTCCAGAAGGACAACCATCTCTGCAGCACTCTACAAATTTAAGCCTTTATGGTAGCTTGGCTAGACGGAAGCCACTCTTCAGTAAAAGGCACATGACAGCCCACTAGGAGTTTGCCAAAAGGCACCTCAAGACTCTCAGACCATGAGAAACAATATTCTCTGGTCTGATGAAACCAAGATGGAATTCTTTGCCCTGGATGTTAATGTTGAGGAAACGTTAATCTGGAGGAAACCTGTCACCATCCCTTCGGTGAAGCATGGTGGTGGCAGCATCATGCTGTGGGAATGTTTTTCAGCGGAAGGGACTGGGAGATTAGTCAGGATCGAGGCAAAGAGGAACAGAACGAAGTACACAGAGATTCTTGATGAAAACCTACTCCAGAGTGCTCAGGACCTCAGACTGGGGCGAAGGTTCACCAAACAAGACAACAACCCTAAGCACACAGCCAAAACAACACAGGAGTGGCTTTGGGACAAGTCTCTGAATGTTCTTGAATGGGCTAGCAAGAGCCCAGACTTGAACAAGACCGAACATCTACCTGACAGAACTTGAGAGGATATGCAAAGAAAAATGGGAGAAACTCCCCAAATGCAGGTGTGCCAAGCTTGTAGCGTCATACCCAAGAAGACTCGATGCTGTAAGCACTGCCAAAGGTGCTTCACCAAAGTACCAAGTAAAGGGTCTGAATACTTATGTAAATCTGATATTTCAGATTTATTTATTTGTAATACATTTGCAAAAATGTGGGAAAAAACTAGTTTTGCTTTGTCATTATGGGGTATTTTGTGTAGATTGATGAGGGAAAAAAACTATATATAACATTTTAGGCTGTAATGTAACAACATGTGGAAAAAGGCACTGTGTGTATATGTGTTGAAGTCGGAAGTTTACATACACTTAAGTTAGAGTCTAGAGGTCTACTGATTAATCGGAATGGCCGATTAATTAGGGCCGATTTCAAGTTTTCATAACAATCGGAAAGCGGTATTTTTGGACACCTTTTTTTTACACCTTTATTTAACTAGGCAAGTCAGTTAAGAACACATTCTTATTTACAATGATGGCCTAGGAACATTAACTGCCTTGTTCATGGGCAGAATGACTGATTTCTACCTTGTCAGCTCGGGGATTCATTTTTGCAACCTTCCGGTTACTAGTCCAACGCTCTAACCACCTGCCTTACATTGCACTCCAGGAGAAGCCTGCGTGGCAGGCTGACTACCTGTTACGCGAGGGTAGCAAGAAGCCAAGGTAAGTTGCTAGCTAGCATTAAACTTATAAAAAACAATCAATCTTCACATAATCACTAGTTAACTACACATGGTTGATGATATTACTAGTTTATCTAGTGTGTCCTGCGTTGCATATAATCGATTAATTTCTCTGTTAATTTCTCATCGAATCACAGCCTACTTCGCCAAACGGGTGATGATTTAGCACTGTCGTTGCACCAAACCTAACCATAAACATCAATGCCTTTGATGCACGTAAATGTCTCAACTGGCCAATTGCCAGGGAAAATGGAGAGCGCCAGATTCAAATAAAATACTATCAAATTCAAATTTTCATTAAAACACACATGTAAGATACTCAATTAAAGCTACACTCGTTGTGAATCCAGCCAACATGTCAGATTTAAAAAATGCTTTCCGGCGAAAGCATAAGAAGCTATTATCTGATGATAGCACCAGCAGTAAACAAAGGGGTTAGCATATTTCAACCCTGCAGGCGCCACACAAAACGCTGAAATAAAATATAAAACATGCATTACCTTCGACGAGCTTCTTTTGTTAGCACTCCAATATGTCCCATAAACATCACAATTGGTCCTTTTGTTCGATTAATTCCGTCCATATATATCCAAAATGTCCATTTATAAAGCGCATTTGATCCAGAAAAAACAGCTTACAAAAAACGCAACGTCACTACAAAATATTTCAAAAGTTGCCTATAAACTTTGCCAAAATATTTCTAACTACTTTTGCAATACAACTTCAGGTATTTTTAAACGTTAATAATTGATCAAATTGTAGACGGGTCTTTCTGTGTTCAATACAGGAATGAAAACAAACCAGCAATACTTTTTACGTCTTGTGCAACTCTCAACAGTGTACCCAGTTCCTAGTTGGCCTACTTCTTCATTGCACAAAGGAATAACCTCAACCAAATTCCAAAGACTGGTGACGTCCAGCGGAAGCGGTAGGAACTGAAAACAGAGAAAATAAGAAATAAGAAGAAATATCCCTGGGCAATGACAACTCAGGGAACAGAGAGAGGAACAAAAAACAAATTCTGAACAGTTAGTCCTCTGGGTTTTGCCTGCTACATAATTTCTGTTCTACTCACAGACATGATTCAAACAGTTTTAGAAACGTCAGAGTGTTTTCTATCCAAATCTATGAATAATATGCATATCTTATATTCTTAGCATGAGTAGCAGGAAGTTTAAATTGGGAATGCTATTTATCCAAAAGTGAAAATTCTGCCCCCTAGCCCCAAGATTAAAATCAATACACAAGTATATATTTTTAAACCTGCACATCTTTTAGTTAATATTGCCTGCTAACATGAATTACTTATAATTAGGGAAATTGTGTCACTTCTCTTGCGTTCCGTGGGTATATGCAGCAGTTTGGGCCGCCTGGCTCGTTGTGAACTGTGTGAAGTCCATTTATTCCTAACAAAGACCGTAATTAATTTGCCAGAATTGTTCATAATTATGACATAACATTGAAGGTTGTACAATGTAACAGCAATATTTAGACTTAGGGATGCCACCCATTAGATAAAATATGGAACGGTTCCGTATTTCACTGAAAGAACAAACAATTTATTTTCGAAATTATAGGTTCTGGATTCGACCATATTAATGACCAAAGGCTCGTATTTCTGTATGTTATAATTAAGTCTATGATTTGATATTTGATAGAGCAGTCTGACTGAGCGTTGGTAGGCAGCAGCAGGCTCGTACGCATTCATTCAAACAGCACTTTTGTGCGTTTTGCCAGCAGCTCTTCGCAATGCTTCAAGCATTGAGCTGTTTATTACTTCAAGCCAATCAACTCCCGAGATTAGGCTGGTGTAACCGATGTGAAATGGCTAGCTAGTTAGCGGGGTGAGCGCTAATAGCGTTTCAATCGGTGATGTCACTCCCTCTGAGACTTGGAGTAGTTGTTCCCTTTGCTCTGCAAGAGCCATGGCTTTTGTGAAGCGATGGGTAACGATGCTTCGAGGGTGGCTGTTGTCGATGTGTTCCTGGTTCGAGCCCAGGTAGGGGCAAGGAGAGGGACGGAAGCTATACTGTTACACTGGCAATACTAAAGTGCCTATAAGAACATCCAATAGTCAAAGGTATATGAAATACAAACGGTATAGAGGAAAATAGTCCTATAATTCCTATAATAACTACAACCTAAAACTTCTTACCTTGGAATATTGAAGACTCATGTTTTAAAAGGAACCACCAGCTTTCATATGTTCTCATGTTCTGAGCAAGGAACTTAAATGTTAGCTTTTTTACATGGCACATATTGCACTTTTACTTTCTTCTCCAGCACTGTTTTTGCATTATTTAAACCAAATTGAACATGTTTCATTACTTATTTGAGGCTAAATTGATTTTATTGATGTATTATATTAAGTTAAAATAAGTGTTCATTCAGTATTTTTGTAATTGTCATAATTACAAATAACGTTGTTTTTTTTTTAAATCGGCTGATTAATCGGCCTCAGCTTTTTTGGTCCTCCAATAATCGGTATCGGCGTTAAAAAAATCATAATCAGTCGACCTCTATTAGAGTCATTAAAAAATTGTTATTCAACCACTCCACAAAATTCTTGTGAACAAACTATAGTTTTGGCAAGTCGGTTAGGACACCTACTTTGTGCATGACACAAGTCATTTTTCCAACAATTGTTTACAGACAGATTATTTCACTTATAATTCACTGTATCACAATTCCAGTGGGTCAGAAGTTTACATACACTAAATTGACTGTGCCTTTAAACAGCTTGTAAAATTCCATAAGATGATGGCATGGCTTTAGAAGCTTCTTATAGACTAATTGACATCATTAGAGACAATTGGAGGTGTACTTGTGGATGTATATCAAGGCCTACTGTCAATCTCAGTGCCTCTTCGCTTGACATCATAGGAAAATCAAAAGAAATCAGCCAAGTCTGGTTCATCGTTGGGAGAAATTTCCAAATGCCTGAAGGTACCACATTCATCTAAACAAACAATAGTACGCAAGAATAAACACCATGGGACCACGCAGCCGTCATACCACTCAGGAAGGAGATGCGTTCTGTCTCCTAGAGCTGAATGTACTTTGGTCCGAACAGTGCAAATCAATCCCAAAACAACAGCAAAGGACCTTGTGAAGATGCTGGAGGAAACACATACAAAATGATCTATATCCACAGTAAAACGAGTCCTATATTAACATAACCTGAAATGCCGCCCAGCAAGGAAGAAGCCACTGCTCCAAAACCGCCATAAAAATGCCAGACTACGGTTTGCAACTGCACATGGGGATAAAGATCGTACTTTTGGAGAAATGTCCTCTGGTCTGATGAAACAAAAATATAACTGTTTGGCCATAATGACCATTATTATCTTTGGAGGAAAAAGGGGGAGGCTTGCAAGCCGAAGAACACCATCCCAACCATGAAGCACAGGGGTGGCAGCATCATGTTGTGGGGGTGCTTTGCTGCAGGAGGGACTGGTGCACATCACAAAATAGATGGCATCATGAGGAGGAAAATTATGTGGATATATTGAAGCAACATCTCAAGACATCAGTCAGGAAGTGATAGCTTGATCCAAATGGGTCTTCCAAATGGACAATGACCCCAAGCATACTTCCAAAGTTGTGGCAAAATGTCTTAAGGACAACAAAGTCAAGGTATTGGAGTGGTCATCACAAAGCCCTGACCTCAATCCTATGGAAAATGTGTGGCCAGAACTGAAAAAGCGTGTGCGAGCAAGGAGGCATTCAAACCTGACTCATTTACACCAGCTCTGTCAAGAGGAATGGGCCAAAATTCACCCAACTTATTTTGGGAAGCTTGTGGAAGGCTACCCGAATCGTTTGACCCAAGATAAACAATTTAAAGGCAATGCTACCAAATACTACATTATTCATCTCATATGTATATGTATATACTGTACTCTATATCACCTACTGCATCTTTATGTAATACATGTATCACTAGCCACTTTAACTATGCCACTTTGTTTACATACTCATCTCATATGTATATACTGCACTCAATACCATCTACTGTATCTTGCATATGCCGCTCTGTACCATCACTCATTCATATATCTTTATGTACATATTCTTTATCCCCTTACACTTGTGTCTATAAGGTAGTAGTTTTGGAATTGTTAGCTAGATTACTTGTTGGTTATTACTGCATTGTCGGAACTAGAAGCACAAGCATTTCGCTACACTCACATTAACATCTGCTAACCATGTGTATGTGACAAATAAAATTTGATTTGATTTGATTTAATTGGGTGCATGTAAACTTCTGACCCACTGGGAATGTGATGATAGAAATAAAAGCTGAAATAAACAATTCTCTCTACTATTATTCTGACATTTCACAATCTTAAAATAAAGTGGAGAATCTAATTGACCTAAGACAGGGAATTTTTTGGCTAAGGTGTATGTAAACTTCCGACTTCAACTGTGTATATCTGTATACATAAACTCAGCAACAACAACAAAAAACGGTGTTTATTTTCATCAAACTTAACATGTGTAAATATTTGTATGAACATAACAAGATTCAACAACTGAGACAAACTGAAGTTCCTCAGACATGTGACTAACAGAAATGGAATAATGTGTCCCTGAACAAAGGGGGGTCAACAGTCAGTATCTGGTGTAGCCACCAGGTGCATTAAGTACTACAGTGCATCTCCTCCTCATGGACTGCACTAGATTTTACAGTTCCTGTTGTGAGATATTACCCCACTCTTCCACCAAGGCACCTGCAAGTTCTCTGACATTTCTGGGGGGAATGGCCCTAGCCCTCACCCTCCAATCCAACAGATCCCAGATGTGCTCAATGGTATTGAGATCCGGGCTCTTCACTGGCCATGGCAGAACACTGGCATTCCTGTCTTGCAGGAAATCACGAACAGAACGAGCAGTATGGCTGGTGGCATTGTCATGCTGGAGGGTCATGTCAGGATGAGCCTGCAGGAAGGGTACCACATGAGGGAGGAGGATGTCTTCCCTGTAATGCACAGCGTTGAGATTGCCTGCAATGACAATAATCTCAGTCTGACGATGCTGTGACACATCGCCCCAGACCATGACGGATCCTCCACCTCCAAATCGATCCCGCTCCAGAGTACAGGCCTCGGTGTAATGCTCATTCCCTCGACGATAAACGCAAATCCGACCATAACCTCTGGTGAGACAAAACCGCGACTTGTCAGTGAAGAGCACTTTTGCCAGTCCTGTCTGGTCCAGCGACGTTGTTGCCGGTGAAGTCTGGTGAGGACCTGCCTTACAACAGGCCTACAAGCCCTCAGTGCTGCCTCTCTCAGCCTATTGCGGACAGCCTGAGCACTGATGGAGATATTGTGCAGTTGTTGTTGCAATCCTGTACCTGTCCCGCAGGTGTGATGTTCAGATGTACCGATCCTGTGCAGATGTTGTTACATGTGGTCTGCCACTGCGAGGATGATCAGTTGTCTGTCCTGTCTCCCTGTAGCGCTGTCTTAGGCATCTCACAGTTTGGACATTGCAATTTATTTCCCTGGCCACATCTGCAGTCCCCATGCCTCCTTGCAGCATGTCTAAGGCATGTCCACGTAGATGAGCAGGGACCCTGGGCATCTTTTTTTGTGTGTTTTTTAGAGTCAGTAGAAAGGCCTCTTTAGTGTCCTTAGTTTTCATAACTGTGACCTTAATTGCCTACCGTCTGTAAGCTGTTCTTGTCTTAACGACAGTTCCACAGGTGCATGTTCATTAATTGTATATATCTATATATATACAGTATGTTTATACGATGCTTACAGTAAGATACCTTTGATTATCCTTTTTCTTTTTGTGTTAGTAAAGGAAATAGATCAGAAACCCTACAAAGTAGGCTATATTTGCATTATACAGTGTCTTTGATGACAGGGTTTTCTAATGCATTTTAATGTAAACAAACACACACACACAGAAAATACACCTTATATTCTCTCCTGAGAATGAAAATGTCACACACTGCCAAACACGTTCTAATACTTTCATAATGATTCTAAAACCTGTATATATCTTTATTCTCCCGTCCCTGCAACTCATGTGAAACCAAACAGCCCATTCCAGGTTTTGAAAAGACAAATGCCCTTTACTATGATAGGAAAGCCTGTCTCCATTTTGAAAGGGGACCCTTGACAACTGGTCCAAATGGTAGCTGATGCACCCTGGAGTAAAGTCCCACCAGTTGTTGACTATAGTGAGAAACCCACTTTGCCTCACAACTCTCCTCTGACAACCAGGCCTGGAACACATACAGTAAACTTTCCTATTGACTGATGGAGGATCAACACAGTGAGAGGCTTCAGATAAGTTGGTCCGATAGAGCTCATCTCAGTCATAGAGAGATTGCTCATGTGTGTTGCTTCTTCCAATTGAACACTGTCAGAAAGAACAGCAGGGCAGACTGAGAGGTACAGAAAAGTAAAAGAGTGAAAGGTTTCACTGTTGAGTCTGTTGTGGAGGTCTCTCTCTTTCTCTCACTCTTGCTCTCCCTTTTTCTCCCTTGCACTCATGCACTCTCTCACTCTTGATCAACAGTGACACAGAGTCAGAGATGCTGTGCAGAGCGCATTGCAAGGTACCAGTCTACAAAGCTATCAGTGACACAGAGTCAGAGATGTTGTGCAGAGCGCACTGCAAGGTACCAGTCTACAAAGCTATCAGTGACACAGTCAGAGATATGAAAAGCGTCTGGTACTGTGCAAAGGTATAGTTCCTTTATGCCATATGGCTGCATCTACGGCCTCAAATGAGTCAAACACGTGGGGGGTTATACACTAAGGAAGTTAAGAATTAAATGGTGGCACAATATGTCTCAAGAAGACGATAATCCTAATAAGGACCCTGATGTGCCACATGCTGTATGGAACTACAGTACATATGTGTACTGATGCAGTGTATGCACTACGTACCTCATGTCAACCCACGCCCACATACACATCTATTCCCTCTGTCAGATCTTTCCAAAGCTGCGTCCTCTTGGACGAGTTCCAAATAAGGAGGTATTTCATTCTGTCTGACCTGAAAGTACTCAGAAGAGGACACAGTGTCATCTAGTGGTGATACTGGGTTCTACACTCATGAGAGAAAAAAAAGAAAAAACATTTTATTTGTCACATGCTTAGTAAAAAAAAGGTGTAGGCTAACAGTGAAATGCTTACTTTGGGCCCTTCCCAACAATGCAGAGAGAAGAAAAGAAAAAATGTATAAACTGTTGAAAGATAATAACACAAGGAATAAAAAGAAAAATAATAACACAATGAGTAATGATAACTTGACTATATACACTGTTTACCAGCACCAAGTCGATGTGCAAGTCGATGTGCAAGGTAATTGAGGTAGATACTGTATGTACATATAAGTAGGGATAAAAGTGACTAGGCAACGGGATAGATGGTAAACAGTAGCAGCAGCGTATGTGATGAGTCAAAAGAAATTAGTGCCCGTGGAGGAAAAAGTACCCAATTGTCATACTTGAGTAAAAGTTAAGATAACATAATAGGAAATGTCTTAAGTAAAAGTGAAAGTCCCCCCCCCCCGCCCCCACACTCCAACTCACTGAACTCAACTCACTTAGTGAGTCTGCCAGATCAGAGGCAGTAGGTATGACCAGGGATGTTCTCTTGAATGTAGTGAAGTAAAAGTATAAGTTGTCAAAAATATAAATAGAAAAGTAAAGTACAGATACCCCCAAAAAAACGACTTAAGTAAAAATACTTTAAAGTACTACTTATGTACTTTACACCACTGATTAGTGCGAAAAGGGTCAATGCAGATATTCTGTGTAGCTATTCGTTAACTATTTAACTAACTATTTAGCAGTCTTATAGCTTGGGGGTAGATGCTGAGTGGGGCAGATACCTGCATTTTCCACCAGTTGCAATCACGCAGTCACAATGAGATGTAACACTTTCTTGTAGTCAAATGACCTAGTGGCCTCATGGGTGGAATGCTATTAATATTTTTCATAATTTCATAATTAATCAACACAACAACAACTAAATGTATGCAGAAAATCCACTTTAGTTGTATTTCAGTCTTCTGTGATGTAGATAAAGTGTTATATTGGGATGCAAACTCTAAATGTAATACATTTCAACATGGTACAGGTAGGTGTCTTTTTTTTTTTAAGCCCATAACCCTGTGTGTGAGGTGCGTACTTTTGTTTCAAAGTAGTTTAGTTGGGGGAATTGGAACAGATTTTTGCTCACACCACCTAAAAATCCCAATTGAATCCTGAGTACCTAATAAATGTGTCTGTGACCATCTCTAGTAATGCTGTTAGAAGTAATACTATCAGTGATCTTACATTTTCATGTTCAGTAGTGTTGATTCAACAAAGCGGCACACATTAGAACAGCCCACAGGCATATTTTCCACATGTACATGTGAAATGAATAAATAATGGATGCCAATGGAGAAATAAGATGAGAAGTAGAGCCTAGTCCCCCAACAAATCAGGCTCCACACGACAACGGAGAGCATCACAAGTTTTGATACCTTTATGATTCATGATTATTCCCCCCCTCCCTCCCTTTCTAGGCATTTAAAGACACATTTCTTTGATGAGCCCACACAACACAAACACACACAGTCTGCTTTGCTAGTGCACCGAGTCCCTTAATCCAACTCATTACCTAGATGCTCCATCGAGGGATAATGGTGATTGAATTAAGATTGTGCTGTATTGTATTAAGCGGAAAGCACAAAATACAATTCCAGCATTTCAGTCAATCTTATCTGCTATGCAGAACACAGACAGCTACATAGTTATCTCCTCCCTGTACACAGACAACACACACACATACAGTCACACACACACACACAGTCACACACACACAGCCGCATGGCATGATTATCTCCTCCCAGTACATAGTCAGGGGAGGCGCTGTGTTGTGGCGTCTGTGAGGCTCCTCTTCTCTTCGAGAGCGAGAGGACAGAGAGGGAGAGAGAGCGAGAGAAAGAGAGGCAGCGACCATAGAGAGAGCTCTGACTCACTCTGATAAGAACTGGAGCCATGGCGGAATATAGGGAGTTAAGGGGGAGGAGGGGGGACGAAAATTAAATTCATGATCACCATGGTTCACTTAGGGTTATGATAGCATCCTGCTGAGGATGGCAGTTAGCTAACTGCCTGCATACTGAACGAACCACCTCTCCACCCTCAGCAACACACACACACACACACATTGCATCTACCCCAGCCTATTCATCTTGTCAATTTAAATCCTGTGTGAAACAGTTTAACAACATACAACTTGTGACCGGTGGACTATAACTCTACAGTGCCATCATGGATCTAACATACAGTATACAGGTGGACTAAAACTCTACAGTGATGGTATGGATCTAACATACAGTATACAGGTGGACTAAAACTCTACAGTGATGGTATGGATCTAACATACAGTATACAGGTGGACTATAACTCTACAGTGATGGTATGGATCTAATATACAGTATACAGGTGGACTATAACGCTACAGTGATGTATGGATCTAATATACAGTATACAGGTGGACTATAACTCTACAGTGATGTATGGATCTAATATACAGTATACAGGTGGACTATAACTCTACAGTGATGTATGGATCTAATATACAGTATACAGGTGGACTATAACTCTACAGTGATGTATGGATCTAATATACAGTATACAGGTGGACTATAACTCTACAGTGATGTATGGATCTAATATACAGTATACAGGTGGACTATAACTCTACAGTGATGGTATGGATCTAACATACAGTATACAGGTGGACTGTAGCTTGTGGCGTACAGCAGGTCAGCCACCAGGGGGAGACACTTCGAGGCCTGGTTACAGACGGAGTATACATCATGAGGCAATGGCTCCATCTGCTGGAAGTGCCAGGTCTCGACGGGCTCTCCGGCCAAAACTAATTGAGGCTGATTGGGAGTTGGTGAGTAATTAAGGGCTGATTGCTCAACAGCTGTACAAGTCCCATAAAGCTGCCAGAAGAACAGCACACAGGTGAGAGAGTGGGGGAAGAAAGGACTCCCATATAGTTGGGGACAGTTGCAGAGGTAACAGGAGTGAGTTCAGTTTTCGATCCCCACAGGATACAGCAAGACCCGGAGACAAGAAGAAGATATCGTCTCATGGGGGAGACCTATTCTTTTCTTTTGAACTATTATTTTAGTAAACACCTTTGAAACTGAGTTCATCCTACTCTGTCCGTGTCTGATCTGTGTAAACGTTTTGACCCAACCCCCTGGTATGGTGGAGAATGCGGGCATTCTGATAACGTGGTCAGATCAGGGTTGACGTTTACACAGCATCAGCATGGACGAGCTGATAGCTCAGTTCGTCCGGGCCCAACAAGCACAACAGGCTGTTCAGGAACGAACGCTGGAGGAACAGCGACTACAAAACATCCGCCTCGTTGAGGAAATCAGGAAGCTGCAAGGAGGAGCGTCTCCTGAATTACATCCCAACCAGTTTTTAATCAAGCTAACGGAAGACGACGACATCGAAATATACCTCTGTACGTTTGAACGGACAGCGCTATGGGAAGGATGGCCAAGGCCGAAGTGGGCAAGTCTGCTGACCCCGTTCCTCTCTGGGAATGCCCAAAAGGCGTATTGAGACCTGAATGACGAACAGGCAGCTAACTACGACGGACTCAAACGGGAGATACTCAGCCGCTACGGGTACAGCCTGGCCCATCGGGCTCAACTGTTCAATGACTGGAGGTTCGTACCCGACACATCCCCCCCGAGCCCAGATGAGCAACCTACTGCGCGTCACCAGGGCATGGCTCCTAACCAACGTATCCACCCTCTCCATCCTCGATAACGTGGTCCTGGATCGCTACCCCTGACATGAAGAGGGCAGTGAGTCTATGTGCGCCCCAGACCTTGGAGCGCCTACTGGAAACAGTGGAGACGTATCAGAACACTCAGGCCCTGCTGAGTGGGAGCCGGGCCGTGTCGGCGACCCGTTCGAGGAGACAGAAGGACAGCCCCACCGCTGTGTACCCCAAACCGACAGTCGGCAGGGTGAAAGGACCGCAAACCCATGGAGATGGCTGGGATAGGGCCGAACCGCCACCGACAACCTCAGTTAGATGAGACCAAAGGAGGTGTTTTGAGTGTGGCGCCCGTGGGCACATTGCCTGGAATTGCCCAGCTCGAGAGGAGTCGATGCTATCAGCAAGCCCCGGAGGCGAGGTGGGCCACGCCGTGAATTATGTCACCTGCTGTTGGGCGCACCGCGAATCAACTGCACCCATGGTCCTGGTGAAGGTTGACAGACACGACACGGAAGCTCTATTAGACTCCGGAAGTATGGTTACGCTCGTAACCACGAGCCTGCTGAACCAGGAGACCGAACGGGGTAGGGAGATGTCCATTTCCTGTGTTCACGGTGACACAAAGCGGTATCCAACCGTACGGACCAACATCGTGACACCACAAGGGAGCTGCAGTACCTGGGTGCAGTACCAGAGTTGCCGGTACCTCTCCTAGTGGGACGGGATTGTCCGCTGTTCACAGCCCCATGGTGTCACGAGCTGAAGAAAAAGATACGAGCCGGCCAAAGAAGAGAGCGGGGACGAGCCATTGCCTGTGCAACACGGAAGCAACCGGTTGACCAACCTGTATCTACAGGTCCGGAGTCGGAGTCAGAGGGGGCGCCGGAACCTGATCCCCCCCCCCCCTCCTCGATTTCGAGGGCCCGTTCGAGACACTCGCTGGGGGCCGACTGAGGGGACAATTCGGGACGGCCCAGTTGGAGGATGCGAACTTGAAAGCCTTCGCAGCCCAAGTGATAGCGGTGGATGGACAGCTACTTCTAGGCGTGAGTGACTGGCGATACTCCCATTTCCAAATCAAGAATATCCTTTTGTATCAGGTGTCGCGCCAACAGGGGGAACTTCGAGCGGTATTGTTACTGCCCCGACGGTACGTGGGAACCATTCTTCAGCTGGCCCACACCCACCTGTTGGGGGTGCACCTGGGAATGGGGAAGACCCGAGAATGGATCGCTGCCCGGTTCCACTGGCCCGGGATGAGGAGGGCTGTGGATAACTACTGTCGTAGGTGCCCGGAGTGTCAACTCCCTGCCCCAAAAGCACACTGCCGAAACCCACTGGTCCCCCTACCGATTATCGGGGTGCCCTTTGAACGCATCGCCATGGATATGGACCCCTGGTAAAAACAGCACAAGGACACCAGTACATCGTTGCGATAGTAGATTATGCCACCCGGTATCCCGAAGACATTCCCCTATGGCCAGCGTTATCCAAGGGAATCGCCCGGGAGCTGTTCCACCTCTTTAGCCAGGTAGGCATCCCGAATGAGATCCTGACAGACCAAGGTACTGAGTTTATGTCCCGCCTAATGAAAGAGTTGTGTGCTCTCCTGCAGATCAAACGGATCCAGACCTCCGTCTTTCACCTGCAGACGGATGGGCTCGTTGAGCGCTTCAATAAAATGCTCAAACAAATGCTGCGGACGGTCATCAAGCAGGACGGGAAGAACTGCGATCAGCTACTACCCCACCTAATGTGGTAAGTTCCTGACAACATGGCACGGGCCGTACGAGGTGATCGAGAAGCTGGGACCTGTCAATTACTGCGTACGGGGACGGTTGCAGAGTTGGGGACGGTTGCAGAGGTAACAGGAGTGAGTTCAGTTTTTGATCCCCACAGGATACAGCAAGACCCGGAGCCAAGAAGACAACATCCCGGAGAGGGTCTCATGGGGGAGACCTATTCTTTTCTTTTGAACTATAATTTTAATAAACACCTTTGAAACTGAACTAATCTTACTCTGTCCCTGTCTCATCTGTGTAAGCATTTTGACCCAACCCCCTGGTCTGCCACAAGCTCTACAGTGATGTATGGATCTAATATTCAGTACGCAGGTGGACTATAACTCTACAGTGATGTTATGGATCTAGTATACAGGTGGACTATAACTCTATAGTGATGTGGATCTTAGTATACAGTATATAGGTAGACTATAACTCTACAGTGATGGTATGGATCTAATATACAGTATATAAGTGGACTATAACTCTACAGTGATTTATGGATCTAATATACAGTATACAGGTGGACTTTAAATCTATGTGGATCAAGTATACAGTATATAGGTAGACTATAACTCTACAGTAATGTATGGATCTAATATTCAGTACGCAGGTGGAATATAACTCTACAGTGATGGTATGGATCCATCATACAGGTGGACTTTAAATCTACAGTTATGTATGGCTTTAACATACAGTATACAGGTAGACTATAACTCAACAGTGATGTATAGATCTGATATACAGTATACAAGTGTGCTATAACACTATAGTGATGGTATGGATTTAACATACAGTATACAGGTGGACTATAACTCTACAGTGATGGTATGGATGTAATAATATACAAACCGTATCATGTCACTCTTTTATCCTGTCATACTGAGTCAGTCAACCCATTCCACAGACACATGCACACGCAAACACAGCCGCATGCACGCACACACAAAATCACACACACACACCGCCCTGAACCCTACCCACCCACCCCACCCTAACCCCCAACATAGCCCTCCTCTGACACCTCATCAGCATATGGAATAATTGCACATGGAAGCAGAATCTCCCTGCCCCCCAAGTCTTCAGCGGTGTCTCAAATGTCTGCCTATTCCATTTATAGTGCACTACTTTTGAACATAGGGCTCTGGTCAAAAGTAGTGTGCCATATATGGAATATAGTGCCATTTGGGACATACCCGTCTTCTCTAGTCCCTGAGATAATTCATACAGCCTGTGTGTGACATTCTACAACAGCAGGAGGGAGTAGCATGGAGGAGGCAGGTGATGCCTATTCTATGACTGGGTTATAAATGAGCCAACAATCAATAACAACCCCAGTAACACTGACAGTAAGGGGAGCAACACCAGGCCAAGTCACCCCTATATCAAATCCAACACCCTCAACTCAGCCCAACTGCCCTGTTCCGCTAGACCTGAATTCCACTAGATCTTTCCCACTAGACCTGAATTCAACTAGATCTGAATCCTGTTGTTTGGCAGCCCAGATAGGCTCAGTCCAGTCCAGCCTAACCCAGCCCAAACCAGTCCAGTCCAGCCCAACCAAACATAATCCAGCCCAGAAGGCTGACACTCCGAGGCTTTTTATAGATCAGTGGTGCCGGAAGAGAGCAAAACTATCTGATTAGTGATGCAACAATAACCACTGGACAGAAGCCCCTGCCCAGCCCCTCTAAATACACCTCTGCTGTTTTCAACCAAGATCTCAGGGATCACTGCCTCATTGCCTGCATCCGTAATGGGTCAGCGGTCAAACGACATCCACTCATCACTGTCAAACGCTCCCTGAAACACTTCAGCGAGCAGGCCTTTCTAATCGACCTGGCCGGGGTATCCTGGAAGGATATTGATCTCATCCTGTCAGTAGAGGATTCCTGGATATTTTTTTAAAATGCCTTTCTCATCATCTTAAATAAGCATGCCCCATTCAAGAAATTTTGAACCAGGAACAGATATAGCCCTTTGTTCTCTCCAGACCTGACTGCCCTTAACCAACACAAAAACATCCTATGGCGTTCTGCATTAGCATCGAACAGCCCCCGTGAAATGCAACTTTTCAGGAAAGCTAGAAACCAATATACACAGGCAGTTAGAAAAGCCAAGGCTAGCTTCTTCAAGCAGAAATTTGCTTCCTGCAACACAAACTCAAAAGAGTTCTGGGACACTAAAGTCCATGGAGAATAAGAACACCTCCTCCTAGCTGCCCACTGCACGGAAGATAGGAAACACTGTCACCACCGATAAATCCACTATAATTGAGAATTTCAATGAGCATTTTTCTATGCCCCCCCCCCCCCAGCAACTCGCCCAAGCTTGCCCCATTTCTCCTTCTCCCAAATCCAGTCAGCTGATGTTCTGAAAGAGCCGCAAAATCTGGACCCCTACAAATCAGTCGGGCTAGACAATCTGGACCCTTTCCTTCTAAAATGATATGCCGAAATTGTTGCCACCCCTATTACTAGCCTGTTCAACCTCTCTTTCGTGTCGTCTGAGATTCCCAAAGATTGGAAAGCAGCTGCAGTCATCCCCCTCTTCAAAGGGGGGGGGGTACTCTTGACCCAAACTGCTATAGACCTACATCTATCCTACCCTGCCTTTCTAAGGTCTTCAAAAGCCAAGTCAACAAACAGATTACAGACCATTTCGAATCCCACCATATCTTCTCTGCTATGCAATCTGGTTTCAGAGCTGGTCATGGGTGCACCTCAGCCACGCTCAAGGTCCTAAACGATATCTTAACTGCCATCGATAAGAAACAATACTGTGCAGCCGTATTCATTTACCTGGCCAAGGCTTTCGACTCTGTCAATCACAACATCCTCATCGGCAAACTCGACAGCTTTTGTTTCTCAAATGATTGCCTCGCCTGGTTCACCAACTACTTCTCTGATAGAGTTCAGTGTGTCAAATCGGAGGGTCTGTTGTCTGGGCCTCTGGCAGTCTCTATGGGGGTGCCACAGGGTTCAATTCTTGGACCGACTCTCTTCTCTGTATACATCAATGATGTCGCTCTTGCTGCTGGTGAGTCTCTGATCCACCTCTACGCAGACAACACCATTCTGTATACTTCTGGCCCTCTTTGGACACTGTGTTAACAACCCTCCAGGCGAGCTTCAATGCCATACAACTCTCCTTCCGTGGCCTCCAATTGCTCTTGAATACAAGTAAAACTAAATGCATGCTCTTCAACCGATCGCTGCCTGAACCTGCCCGCCCTTCCAGTATCTCTACTCTGGACAGTTCTGACTTAGAATATGTGGACATCTACAAATACCTAGGTGTCTGGTTAGACTGAAAACTCTCCTTCCAGACTCACATCAAACATCTCCAATCAGAAGTTAAATCTAGAATTGGCTTCCTATTTCGCAAACAAAGCATCCTTCACTCATGCTGCCAAACATACCCTTGTAAAACTGACCATCCTACCAATCCTCAACTCAGGTGATGTCATTTACAAAATAGCCTCCAATACCCTACTCAATAAATTGGATGCAGTCTATCACAGTGCCATCCGTTTTGTCACCAAAGCCTCATATACTACCCACCACTGCGACCTGTACGCTCTCGTTGGCTGGCCCTCGCTTCATACTCATCGCCAAACCCACTGGCTCCAGGTCATCTACAGGAACCTGCTAGGTAAAGTCCCCCCTTATCTCAGCTCGCTGGTCACCATAGCAGCACCCACCTGTAGCACGCGCTCCAGCAGGTATATCTCTCTGGTCAGCCCCAAAACCAATTATTCCTTTGGCCGCCTCTCCTTCCAGTTCTCTGCTGCCAATGACTGGAACAACTACAAACATCTCTGAAACTGGAAACATTTATCTCCCTCACTAGGTTTAAGCACCAGTTGTCAGAGCAGCTCACAGATTACTGCACCTGTACATAGCCCACCTATAATTTAGCCCAAACAACTACCTCTTTCCCAAATGTATTTAATTTTAATTTATTTATTTATTTTGCTCCTTTGCACCCCATTATTTTTATTTCTACTTTGCACATTCTTCCATTGCAAAACTACCATTCCAGTATTTTACTTGCTATATTGTATTTACTTTGCCATCATGGCCTTTTTTGCCTTTACCTCCCTTCTCACCTCATTTGCTCACATTGTATATAGACTTGTTTATACTGCATTATTGACTGTATGTTTGTTTTTACTCCATGTGTAACTCTGTGTCGTTTTATCTGTCGAACTGCTTTGCTTTATCTTGGCCAGGTCGCAATTGTAAATGAGAACTTGTTCTCAACTTGCCTACCTGGTTAAATAAAGGTAAAATAAAAATAAATAAATAAATCCTTTCTCCTCTGTACTGATGTAGACCCAGCCCTGGCCTTGTCAACCATCCTTTCTCCTCTGTACTGATGTAGACCCAGCCCTGGCCTTGTCAACCATCCTTTCTCCTCTGTACTGATGTAGACCCAGCCCTGGCCTTGTCAACCATCCTTTCTCCTCTGTACTGATGTAGACCCAGCCCTGGCCTTGTCAACCATCCTTTCTCCTCTGTACTGATGTAGACCCAGCCCTGGCCTTGTCAACCATCCTTTCTCATCTGTACTGATGTAGACCCAGCCCTGGCCTTGTCAACCATCCTTTCTCCTCTGTACTGATGTAGACCCAGCCCTGGCCTTGTCAACCATCCTTTCTCCTCTGTACTGATGTAGACCCAGCCCTGGCCTTGTCAACCATCCTTTCTCCTCTGTACTGATGTAGACCCAGCCCTGGCCTTGTCAACCATCTTTTCTCCTCTGTACTGATGTAGACCCAGCCCTGGCCTTGCCAACCACACACACAAACACACACACACACACACACACACACACACACACACACACACACACACACACACACACACACACACACACACACACACACACACACACACACACACACACACACACACACACACACACACACAGAAGAATATCCACAACGTGTTATATTTTACAGCAAAGGCTGCCGCATAAGCAAACTCCTTTTTCGCCGACTCATTTGCGTGTGTGTGATAGGCTTTGGAACGACGGCTGGCTGGCAGCTCCATGAGGAAACTCGTTTAAACCTGTCTGAATGCTCTCATACCTTCCGCAAAAAGTTTTATTCAACAAAAATACATGTAACGCATGCACGCAAGCAAGCATGCACATACGCGCACACACACACACACACACATTCCCCCTCTGCACTATAGAGGAGACTGCCTGTATCGGGGCCTGTATCTCGCCCCTGGCCACTGCCTACTTGAAACCCAAAATGAGTGCTCAGGGCCAGTGTTACAGTCTCAGGCAAGATGCTCCAGTGAATTTAGAGAGGCGTTTGAGCTCTTCAAAATGTCCTAATTGCACCCACTGGGAATGATCTGAAATAATCCTTGAAGGCTTTTTGGTTTCATGACTTTGCAACGAGTGAAGAACAGTTTTGTGAGCAGTTTATGTTCATTTTCCTACATAATACATAATGGTGGTTATGTGGAAGTGTCTTTAAATGCATATTTTTAACATTAAAGAAACGCATTTCTGTATGGCTATACTATGTCTGTGTTCCTTGTTGTGCCTTGTGTTTGTATACATATCACGAGTTTTGTAATAGCTTTCTTCCTCCACTCGGTTCCCCAGTGGCAGAGCAGCTGAATGAATAACGGGTGGTGGCTATGAAGGAATGACTCCCTAATCCCTAATGCTGCTGACTCACATCAGCTGGTACCTGATGAACAACTCTCCCTCTGACTAACTGTTCAGCCTGCTATCTCCCTCTTGAGTCAACATCTTTTTGTTTCTATTTCTCTCTTTCTCTCACCCTCTCTATCTCTGCATCTCACTGTATGTGGGTCTCTCTCTCTCACTCACACATTCCCCCCTCTACACTATAGAGGAGTCTACTGCCTGTATCCCGCCCCTGGCCACTGCCCACTGCCTGCCTACTCGGACACAAAATGAGTGCTCAGGGCCAGTGTTAGCCAAGAAGCTCTGGTGAATTTAGAGAGGTGTTTGAGCGCTTAAAAACGTCCTAATTGCACCCACTGGGAATGACCTGAAATAATCCTTGGAGACGTTCTTCTTTCATGATTTTGCAGCGTGTTATCTCCATCTTGAGTCAACATCTCTCTCACACACACACGTTCAAAATGAGAGAGCATGAGCAGAATAACATCAACATGCCTATGAGAGCTATCATGCTTTTGGGTGGTTTATTAAGCATAACGACAGAGTATATTTTAAGTGTGCATTTGGTTTGTTTGCGGTAAGAAATATCTACCCCCTCTACTGTCATTAACATATTTTCAAAGGCAGCATTTGCATAACGGTAGTGATCTGTCGCACTGGGCACAGACGTCTATTCCAAGTTGGTTCAACATAATTTCATTAAAATGACATAGAAAACAACGTTGATTCAACCAGTGTGTACCCAGTGGGTTAGGTCATTAACATTTAAGCATGTCTTACTGTGACAGTCGAACATGACAGTACTGAGTTTCAGCCTGATAGGAACAGTCACATTTGCTCTGAGATTTGCTCGTTGCCAGTCTGCCTCCATTTACTCTGCTATCTAATAGTAATGAATGTTTATCTGGTAAGTGAAACACTTAGAACACAAATTAACATTTCAACAACTCATGACACCATTACCACATTGTTTACTGCAAAACTAAATAATCACCCACAAAAAGCACAACTTAAGAGTATATATATATATAATATATATAAATATATAAAAAATATTTATTTTAAACAAGGTATTTTATGTTGTCAAAATTGGCTTGCTTCCAATTACTGGTAGCTGAATTAATCAACACTATTTTTTATGGAAAAATCTAATCTAAAAATGTTCAACATTATCCATGAATGTCAGATAGCACCTACTGTATTAACAGGTTATCACTCCCATCTCCACAATATCCCAAATTCTCCATCTCAGAGGAACTAAGACACAGACACACACACACACACACACACCAGTGTTTCGCTTATTTATTTATTTATTTTATTTTACCTTTATTTAACTAGGCAAGTCAGTTAAGAACAAATTCTTATTTTCAATGACGGACTAGGAACAGTGGGTTAAACTGCCTGTTCAGGGGCAGAACGACAGATTTGTACCTTGTCAGCTCGTGGATATGAACTTGCAACCTTTCGGTTACTAGTCCAAGTGTTTCCGCCACTCCCAAAAATATGTTTGAATGATTTTTCAAAAAAAAAAACCCAGTTGGTAAAATATTTTCAGTGTAAACTAAACTGACTAAAACTAGATATGAAGTATGTAGAAAAGATAATGGAGCTATAAACAGTACCAGTCAAAAGTTTGGACACACCTACTCATTCAAGGGTTTTTCTTTATTTTTTGCTATGTTCTACATTGTAGAATAATAGTGAAGACAGTGAAGACATCAAAACTATGAAATAACACATCCCGAATCCTGTAGTAACCTGTAACGTATATTTAAAATGTTTGATTCTTCAAGGTAGCCACCCTTTGCCTTGATGACAGCTTTGCACACTATTGGCATTCTCTCAACCAGCTTCATGAGGATTGCTTTAACAACAGTCTTAAAAGAGTTCCCACATATGTTGAGCACTTGTTGGCTGCTTTTCCTTCACTCAGCGGTCCAACTCATGCCAAACAATCTCAATTGGGTTGAGGTCGGGTGATTGTGGAGGCCAGGTCATCTAATGCAGCATTCCATTACTCTCCTTGGTCAAATAGCCCTTACACAGCTTGGAGGTGTTTTGGGTCATTGTCCTGTTGAAAAACAAATGATAGTCCCACTATGCGCAAACCAAATGGGATAGCATATTGCTGCAGAATGCTGTGGTAGCCATGCTGGTTAAGTGTGCCTTGAATTCTAAATAACTCACTGACAATGTCACCAGCGGGCCTCCCAGGTGGCACAGTGGTCTAGGGCACTGCATCGCAGCGCTTGCTGTGCCACCAGAGACTCTGGGTTCGCGCCCAGGCCGCGGGGCGACGCATAAATGGCCTAGCATCGTCCGGGTTAGGGAGGGTTTGGCCGGTAGGGATATCCTTGTCTCATCGCGCACCAGTGACTCCTGTGGCAGGCCGGGCGCAGTGCACGCGAACCAAGGTCGCCAGGTGCATGGTGCGGCTGGCTTCCGGGTTGGATGTATTAAGAAGTAGTGCGGCTTGGTTGGGTTTTGGAGGACGCATGACTTTCGACCTTCGTCTCTCCTGAGCCCGTACGGGGGTTGTAGCGATGAGACAAGATAGTAACTAATAATTGGATACTATGAAATTGGGGAGAAAAAGGGGTTCAAATAAAAAGAGACAATGTCACCAGCAAATCACAGTCGCACCTCTTCCTCCATGCTTCATGGTGGGAACCACACATGTGGAGATCAACTGTTCACCTACACTGCGTCTCACAAAGACACGGCGGTTGGAACCAATAATCTCAAATTTGGACTCATCAGACCAAAGGACAGATTTCCACCGGTCTAATGTCCATTGCTCGTGTTTCTTGGCCGAAGCAAGTCACTTCTTATTGTTGTGGTTTCATGAAGGCCTGATTCACGCTGTTTCCTCTGAACAGTTTGTTACTTGAACTCTGTTAAACATTTATTTGGGCTGCAATTTCTGAGGCTGGTAACTCTGATGAACTTATCCTCTGCAGCAAAGGTAAATCTGGGTCTTCCTTCCCTGTGGCGGTCCTCATGAGCCAGTTTCATCATAGCGCTTCATGGTTTTTGCGACTGAACTTGAAGAAACTTTCAAAGTTCTTGAAATGTTCCGCATTGACTGACCTTCATGTCTTAAAGTAATGACAGACTGTCATTTCTCTTTGATTATTTGAACTGTTCTTGACATTGCCCTATTTGGTAAAAGACCAAGTCCATACCATCTTCTGTATACCACCCCTACCTTGTCACAACACAACTGATTGTCTCAAACGGATTAAAAAAGGAAAGAAATTCCACAAATTAACTTTTAACAAGGCACATCTGTTAATTGAGATGCATTCCAGGTGACTACCTCATGAAGCTGGTTGAGAGAATGCCAAGAGTGTGCAAAGCTGTCATCAAGGCAAAGGGAGGCTACTTTGAAGAATTTCAAATATAAAAAGTACAATTTGTATAACACTTTTTTGGACATGACTCCATGTGTTATTTCATAGTAATGTCTTCACTATTATTCGACAATATAAAAGTCAAAATAAAGAAAAACCCTTGAATGAATAGGTGTGTCCAAACATTTGACTGGTACTTTACTTTTAAATAAGATCTTTGAGAACTAAAAATCACCAAAATAAAAACGAGACATTCAGGAAACATCAAATTCCGAAGGTGTCATGGCCCCCCCATTATTTTAAAAATGTTTGAGTCACACAGATAGCAGAAAAGGACGGCATAAACCCGCAAGATGTGTAGAATTGCAAGAAATTAGCTTTAAAACAGCTAAATGTTTTCTCTGCACCCAACAATATTGGTTGGAGACCGCGCCATTAACCACGCCCACAACCCCGCCTGTTGGTTCCAGTCTATGTCTTGAGTCTTTTACCATTTTAGGGCCGTCCTCCGACACCTGGATGGCAGGGAGCTCGGCCCGTGATGTACTGGACCACACGCACTACCCTCTGTAGCGTCTTGCGGTCAGATGCCAAGCAGAAGCCATACTAAGCGGTGATGCAGACAGTCAAGATGCTCTCAATCGTACAGCGGTAAACTTTTTCAGGATCTCAGCCCATACCGAATCTTTTCAGCCTCCTAAGGAGGAAGAGGTGTTGTCGTGCCTTCTTCACAACTGTGCCATGATCATTTCTTAATGATGTTGACACGGAGGAACTTGAAGCTCTCAATCCGCTGTGTTAGAAAGAGCAATCACTGTTCTTTACCGTTTTATTTTCTCTATTTCTTCAGCTGGCAGGACACACTTCTCCCCCTCTATTACCTCTTTCAAAATACTTTGGGTTTAATTTAAGAGAAACAAACATTCAAGAAGCAGACCGTTTTAATGTATACAGTACAATAGAAAAATATTCTGCATTAACATCTTCAAGCACAAATGTACAAAACAAAGCTCTTCTCTTTCTGTTTAAATTTGCTACTTATTTTCTCATTAGAAAAAGACAAGATAGTGTGAGCCCTTGACAAACGGCAGCAATTATGAAGCATTATCTCGTCTCCTACAGAAACCAATTGACTCAGAGATTATGTTACACATTCAGCAATGACAACTCCAGAAATATGATCTCTATCTGATCTCTATCACACACAAACACACTGATCCTGGCCAGTGTTGTATTACAGTAAAAACAGGGACATACGCCCCCTGGTGTCAAAGCAGAGCATAACAGAAACCAGATCAGAGCACTAACAGTCAGTAGCATGTGTACCTCAGAGTGACAATAGTCTGGGTGATGTCTCACTTCTTCAATCTTCTACAGGCAATGTAGAAGGCTGAGGAGAGAAAGAATACCTGCCATATCTTTGTCTCCCATCCAAAACAACAGATCTATCATCAGTCTCACTCACTGACAGTCTCACATACTGACGACACGCTCTTGGCATTCACCTTCCATTGACTTTAGTGATTGTCTTTCTCTCAAAGGTTCTGATCTTATTAGTTTCTTTGTGTTCCCGTTACTTGTGTTCTTTAATCGTGTTCTCATCTCAGATCTCCTCCTCCTTGTCCATGCAGATGTTGGCCAGTGTTTTGAACTTTGACCCCAGTGAGTCCAGGAAGTCCAAGTTTTCCTGGTCACCAAAGTCACTGCAGCAACCCACTGACCCGGCTGGTGACCCTTCACCCTCGTACCCGTACGCTCGGGCCACGTCGTCCGCATAACGCTCCTCTGACTCATCTGCAAAATAGACCAGCTTCTGCAGAATAGAGAAAAGAGGTGTCCAGGTCCCAACTGTTGTCACACCAACCAAGATATTTATTGCAAAAACACCTGACAGGAATGACAAATTGAGTGCTGAAATTGCATTCTTTTGAAACAGGCCATTATGACTAAATCTACAAATAATGTATTGCAATCTGAATACCATCACAAAAACCACAATAACAAAAAACACATGTTGCTTTGGCTATGGCTTACCTTGCCCAGGTAGAGTCCGTTGGTCTTCCAGGTGTGCAAGGCGGAGAGAGTGGAGGAAGCCTGGGACTGTTTGAGGAAGGTAGTGTCTGTGTAGAAGTTACCGCCCCCGTACTGTCCAGTGGAGTAAAAGCTACTCTGTCCCTGAGCTGTCAGGAAGTCCCGCCTACTGCTCTCCCGATTCAGATTGATCGTCTTCTGACCAATCAGAGGAGGACCTGGAGCCGGACACCCCACCCCATTCTGATCCAGAAGCCCCACCAGCCCTGCCCCCTTCACGGAGCCATCCACTGTGTCCACGGCAACACCGGTAGAAGGTACATTCAGCAGGGCCGCAGATTTCTGACCAGAGATAAGAGACAATGACAATGAAAGTCCCCTTCACACACACGCATACACACACAAAACACACAGGCAAACAGTACACACACACACACACTCATCAATGATAGAGCAGCTAATCCAGAGGAAAGCTGATCTCACCACTTCATCTCCAGGAGCCTCTGTGTTAGACTTCAGCAGCATGCCACCACTACAGTCTTCCATGTAGATCTTCTCTCCCTTAGTGGTGCAGTAAAACACAAATAATAGACCTGCATATGAGAGAACAAATATGTTAGTTACATAAATCCATATAAATGGAGAATTGACTAAAATGATAGATGTGAAGTATAATGTAGGATATGTCTTATTCATGCCTGAGAACATGGTATGAGTACTCTGAGTGGTATTTGATTTAATACAGGAATAAACTGACAAAGTATTCGATGTGACTAAGTGATGCAGGATAAGATATTTGATGAATGTACAAGTGTGGGCATGTGCTAGTGTGTATCCATCATTCCTACTCACAGAGCAGTAGGAGCAGCAGGAATGCCAGCAGCATGGCTAGGACGCCCCAGATCCCCACAGAGACAGAACTCCTCTTGGCCACACACTCTCCCCCCAGGCACTGACACACCCTTAAAGACAACACCTGGACCCCGCCCTTATTCTGGAGGTCAGTCACATGCACAGGGACCGTATACACACCCCGGGCCATCTCCACCACCTGCTCCAGCACAGCTGACCCATCTACAGAGGGGGCGGGGTGTAAGAAGGACGGGAGTTAGGAGGTGATTGACAATATGAGGGATAGAAGAATAGAGGAAGGGGATTTAGAGAGTTAGGTAGAGAGAGAGAGAGAAAAAGAGAAAGGGAGGAGAAACAAAATGAGAGACAGAGCAAGCTAGAGATAGATTACTTTGGTAACCAGGGTATAAATTCCTCGTGAGGAGATAACCTTTGGAATGTTCAGTGTTCAGAGAGTTTCCCTCCATATTTGGTAGTCTCCTGTGGTGGCTGTGTGCCCCTCACAGTGTGTGTGTGTTTGTGCATTTGGAAAGTATTCAGACCCCTTGACTTTTTCCACATTTTGTTACAGCCTTATTCTAAAATTGATTTAATTGTTTTTTACCCTCAATCTACACACAATACCCCATTACGAGAAAAAAATATATATATTAAATTTACATAAGTATTCAGACCCTTTACTCTGTACTTCGTTGAAGCACCATTGGCATGGATTAAAGCCTCAAGACTTATTGGGTATGATGCTACAAGCTTGGCACACCTGTATTTGGGGAGTTTCTCCCATTCTTCTCTGCAGATCCTCTCAAGCTCTTTCAGGTTGGATCAAGAGCGTCACTGCGCAGCTATTTTCAGGACTCTCCAGAGATGTTAGAATGGGATCAAGTCCGAAATCTGGCTGGGCCGCTCAAGAACATTCAGAGACTTCTCCCTAAGCCACTCCTGTGTTGTCTTGGTTGTGTGCTTAGGGTCGTTGTCCTGTTGGAAGGTGAACCTTCATCCCAGTCTGAGGTGCTGAGCGCTCTGGAGCAGGTTTTCATCAAGGATCTCTGTACTTTGCTCTGTTAATCTTTCCCTCGATCCTGACTAGTCTCCCAGTCCCTGCTGCTGAAAAACATTCCCACAGCATGATGCTTCCACCACCATGCTTCACCGTAGGGATGGCGCCAGGTTTCCTCCAGACGTGACGCTTGACATTCAGGCCAAAGAGTTCAATCTTGGTCTCATCAGAACAGAGAATCTTGTTTCTCCTGTTCTGAGTCCTTTAGGTGCCTTTTGGCAAACTCCAAGCGGGCTGTTATGTGCTTTTTACTGCGAAGTGGCTTCCGTCTGGCCACTCTACTGTAAAGGCCTTATTTGTGGAGTGCTGCAGAGATAGTTGTCCTTCTGGAAGGTTCTCCCATCTCCACAGAGGAACCCTGGAGCTCTGTCAGGGTGACCATCGGTTTCTTGGTCACCTCCCTGACCAAGGTCCTTCACTCCTGATTGCTCAGTTTGGCCGGGCAGCAAACTCTAGGAAAAGTCATAGGGGTTCCAAACTTCTTCCATTTAAGAATGATGGAGGCCACTTTGTTCTTGGGGACCTTCAATGCTGCAGAAATGTTTTGGTACCCTTCCCCAGATCTGTGCCTCAACACAATCCTGTCTCAGAGCTCAACGGACAATTCCTTTGACCTCATGGCTTGGTTTTTGCTCTGATATGCACAGTTAACTGTGGAACCTTATATAGACAGGTGTGTGCCTTTCCAAATAATATCCAATCAATTGATTTTACCACAGGTGGATTCCAATCAAGTTGTAGAAACATCAAGGATGATCAATGGAAACAGGATGCACCTGAGCTCAATTTCAAGTCTCATAGCAAAGGGTCTGAATAGGTATTTCCTTTTTTTTTTTAAATTCTTTATCAGTTTTTGCTTTGTCATTATGGGGTATTGTGCGTAGATTGATTAAGACTTTATTTATTTAATACATTTTGGAATAAGGCTGTAACAAAATGTGGAAAAAATTCAAGAGGTCTGAATACTTCCGAATGCACTGTATATGCTTTGCAGCATGTGGCTGTGCACCCTGGGGTAATGCGAGTATCCTGCAGCGTGAGGGTCCTGCAGTGCGAAGGTCCCCTAGAGTGTGACGTGTGTATTTATCGCCATCCCTATCCCCTCCAGCATCTCACTCTATGGTCACTGTGCGTGTGTTTGTGTGTGGTGTGTGCGTGCCTCCATGCACGTGTGTCTATGTGCCCACTGTGTGCTGGGCCTATGGCAGCCTGTGATGGTTGTTTTGAAACTTATCCTCAGGTGTATTTACCATGCCACTAAATAGAGAGTGACAGATACACTAAATGGAGGGTGACATTTCCTCTGTGCTGCCTAGCATTTAGTTGGACATTTCTCCCCTGTGAGGCTGCAGATGTCTGGCTAGGGCTGATATACACACAATACCCCCACCACACACACACACATCTGGCTCTGTCTAATATACACGAAGGTTGCATCTCAAATTGTACCCTATTTCCTATATAGCGAACTACTTTTGACCAGGTCACACACGGTAGTGCCCTATAAAAGGGAATAGGGTGCCATTTAGGACTTAATGTGGCAATCTGGGATCTAGTAATCTGTTTTACGGTCATTTAAAATTGTAGATATAGTCTTCAAATCAAGTTACTTGTCACACGCTCTGTGACCTTAACGAAATACTTACTTACAAACCCATAACCAACAATGCAGTTAAGAAAAATAAGAGTTGGCAGTATAAAAAAGGGCCAATGCAAATAGTCCAGATAGCCATTTGATTAGCTGCTCTGCAATTTTATGGATTGGGGGTAGAAGCTGTTAAGAAGCCTTTTGGATCTAGACTCGGCACTCCGGTATGGTTTCCATGGAGTAGCAGAGAGAACAGTCTATGACTAGGGTGGCTGGAGTCTTTGACAATTTAATGGGTCTTCCTCTGACACCGCCTGGTATAGAGGTCCTGGATGGCAGGAAGCTTGGCCCCAGTGATGTACATACTGGGCCGTACGCATTACCCTCTGTAGCCTCTCCTTTGTCTTGCTTACATTGAGGTAGAGGTTGTTGTCCTGGCACCACACTGCCAGGTTTCTGACCTCTTCCCTATAGGCTGTCTCATCATTGTCATTGATCAGGCCTATCAACCTTGTGTCGTCGGCAAACTTAACCTCTCTAGGGTATATGGGACGCTAGCGTCCCACCTGGCCAACATCCAGTGAGATTGCAGAGCGCCAAATTCAAATACAGAAATACTCATAAAAATTCAGAAAAGATAGAACTATTTTACATAGGTTTAAAGATTAACTTCTTGCGAATCGAACCACGGTGTCAGATTGCTGGTATGCTTTATGGCGAAAGCATACCTTACAATTATTTGAGACCATAGCCCAGCAGACAAATCATTACAAACAGTAACCAGCCAAGTAGAAGAGTTACAAAAGTCAGAAATAGAGATAAAATGAATCACTACCTTTGATGATCTTCATATGGTTGCACTCAGAAGACATTCATTTATTCAATAAATGTTCCTTTTGTTCGATAAAGTCTCTCTATATATGCGAAAACCTCTGTTTTGTTTGAGCGTTTTTTTCAGTAATTCACAGGCTCAAACGCAGTCACAACAGGCAGACAAAAAAAATCCAAATTGTATCCATAAAGTTCATAGAAACATGTCAAACAATGTTTATATTCAATCCTCAGGTTGTTTTTAGCCTAACTAATTGATCATATTTCAACCGGACAATAACGTTGTCAATATAAAAGGTCAACAAGAAAGGCACTCTCTCGGTCGTGCGCATGAAAAAGCTCTGTGACACGGCAGGGTCCACTTATTCAGACTGCTCTTACTCCCTAATTTTTCACAATACAAGCCTGAAACAATTTCTAAAGACTGTTGACATCTAGTGGAAGGCATAGCAATTTGAGTCCTAAGTCAATGGATACTGTAATGGCATTAAATTAAAAACTACACAAAAAAAAAAAAAGATCCTACTTCCTGAATGGATTTTTATCAGGTTTTCACCTGCCAAATCAGTTCTGTTACACTCACAGACATTATTTTAACAGTTTTGGGAACTTTCAAGTGTTTTCCATTCGAATCTACTAATTATATGCATATCCTATCTTCTGGGCCTGAGTAGAAGGCAGTTTAATTTGGGAACGCTTTTCATTCAAAATTCAAAATGCTGCCCCCTACCCTAGTGAAGTTAATGATGGTGTTGGAGTCATGCTTGGCCACGCATTCGTGGGTGAACAGGGAGTACAGGAGGGGACTACACACGCACACCCCTGAGCGGCCCCCGTGTTGAGGATCTGCCTGGCAGATGTGTTGTTGCCTACGCTTACCACACGGGGGAGGCCCATCAGGAAATTCAGGATCCAGTGACAGAGGGAGGTGTTTAGTCCCACTGTCCATAGCTTAGTGATGAGTTTGAGGGCACTATTGTGTTGAACACTGAGCTGTAGTCAATGAACAGCATTCTAACATAGGTGTTGCTTTTGGCCAGGTGAGAAAGGGCAGTGTGGAGTGCAATAGAGATTGCATCATCTGTGGATCTGTTGGGGCGGTATGCAGATTGGAGTGGGTTTAGGGTTTCTGGGATGATGGTGTTGATGTGAGCCATGACCAGCCTTTAAAAGCACTTCATGGCTACAAATGTCAGTGCTACGGGTCAGTAGTCATTTAGGCAGGTTACCTAGGTGTTCTTGGGCACAGGGACTATGGTGGTCTGCTTGAAACATAGGTATTACAGAATTAGTCAGGGACAGGTTGAAAATGTCAGTGAAGACACTTTCCAGTTGGTCATTGCATGCTTTGAGTACAAGTCCTGGTAATCCGTCTGGCCCTGCGGCCTTGTGAATGTTGACCAGTTTAAAAGGTCACATCGGCTACGGAGAGCGTGATCACAGTCGTCCGAAACAACTGGTGCTCTCATGCATGCCTCAGTGTTGCTTGCCTCGAAGCGCACATAGAAGTAATTTAGCTAGTCTGGTAGGCTCGTGTTACTGGGCAGCTCGCCCCATAATATTTTGCAAGCCATGACACATCCGAAGAGCCTCAGAGCCGGTGTAGTAGGATATAATCTTAGTTCTGTATTGAAGCTTTGCCTGTTTGCCAGGTTAGAGTCCCGCTCCTTGAAAGGGGCAGCTCTACCCTTTAGCTCAGTACGGATGTTGCTTCTGGTTGGGGTGGGGTATGTACGTATGATCACTGTGGGGACGACGTCATCGATGCACTTATTGATGAAGCCGGTGACTGACGTGGTGTACTCCTCAATGCTATCGGATGAATCCCAGAACACATGCCAGTCTGTGCTAGCAAAACAATCCTGTAGCTTAGCATCTGCGTCATCTGACCACTTCCACATTGATGGAATCACTTCCACTTCCTGCTTTAGGATTTACTTGTAAGCAGGAATCATGAAGATAGAATTATGGTAAGATTTGCCAAATGGAAGGCGAAGGAAAGCTTTGTATGCGTCTCTGTGTGTGGAGTAAAGGTAGCCTAGAGTTTTTCCCTCTGGTTGCAAATGTGACATCCTGGTAAAAATTTGGCCAAATGGATTTAAGTTTTCCTGCATTAAAGTTCCCGGCCACTAGGAGTGCCACCTCTGGATGAGCATTTTCTTGTTTGCTTATGGACTTATGCAGCTCATTGAGTGCGGGCTTAGTGCCAGCATCGGTTTGTGGTGGTAAATACAGCTTTATTTTTTCTCATCTTAAATAGACTGCTACAAAAAATGTAGATGTAAACTCTCTTGGTAAATAGTGTGTACTGTCACTACTTACTCTGTCACTGATAACTAAAAATGATCTTGACCTGTGCACCTGTGCATAGCCTAAACCTATCAATGTTACATTGAGCTGGGTGAATAGAATATGAATGACAGTCATCCAATATGCTGTAATAGAAATAAGGCCAAGCTCATTTAAAAATATATCTTCCTCCCTCATCTTAATCGTCACCGACCGCCACTGCTCTGGATGTAGACATACTATACCCACAATTCAACCACATTTCAACCCCGACCCACTCTACTCACTTTGAATGTCTCTCAGCCTCCATTTCCCATCATGCCCCTCTGGCAACATGAAGTTGAAGGGTCTGGCATAAGGTGATAGGTCAGCATCCTCTGCTTCTATGGTTACGGAGCCCATCTGCCCGTCCTCCCCCTCACACAACGTCAGGTATGTCCCCGGGACGATCATCGGGACGTTGTCATTAACGTCCTCGATCAGCAGCGTTATATTGCCATTGCCAGACTTCTTACCTAAGAGACAGAAAGAAGGTGGAGGGGTCAGGTGAAGAAGGTCAAGCTCTGAGCGGCAGTCCCGATTGGGTAACTTTTCAGGTTTCACTCATTCAAAACTGAAATGATTAATTCATTTGTTCATTCAAACCTGGAAACTCTCATCCATTCATTCAAACATGATGTCATCTGTAACCTGAATTAATTTGTCTATTCATTCAACTATTTTGTTACATCTAAAATCCATTGTATTATACAATAGTGCCACATAACAAAAGTACAATACTTTGAGTGGAATATCTAATAACAGTTGAAGTGCTGTACACAAACATCCACAGTTATGTTATGGTCAAATGTTGCCATTATTATCTAAATATGAAATAATTTATGGTTAACAATAAAGCACCTTACTGTGATTGATTTAAATTAAAATGGTCAATCAGAAATATTTATATTTCTCAAGCTAGAATGTAGCTAGGACTGCCTGGGAGTGGCCTGGGTGAGAGGCCTAATGGGAGGGATATGTAACCTGAAAACTAGCAGTTATGGAGGTTTGAAACTCTGTTAGTTGGAATTGCAGGCTGTCTTTTCAAACAGCTCTTATAATAAAAAGGTATTATCATAATTTTCTAAACTTCACAGTATTATTCCAACCTCATATTGTGAAATATATATATATATTTTTAAGATAAATCATGTTTTTGACTGCACTGCTCCTTTAATAAGAAAAACAGCTTGTGAGTGTTCTGTTGTGTAGATTTCCTTTGGGGGTTTAGAACAGTTCAGCCCTAATGAAGATAAAACAGTTCAAGTGTCTTGCATGAATGTCCTCCTGCCACATTCTATGTGACTCTGTAATTAAAGCAAGACTAGATAGAGACAGATAGCAGCCAACGGCTTTGATCTAATTTACACTATGGTGTCGCGTGACCCTTTCACCCATATCACTCTCAGGAATGGTAGACATTCAGATAATACAGATTAGCTTAACCCTTTCAATTCAATGGGCTTTATTGGCATGGGAAACATACACTACATGACCAAAAGTATTTGGACACTTACTCGTCAAACATCTCATTCCAAAATCATGGGCATTAATATGGAGTTGGTCTCCCATTTGCTGCTATAACAGTGTCCACTCTTCTGGGAAGGCTTTCCACGAGATGTTGGAACATTTCTGTGGGGACTTGCTTCTATTCAGCCATATGGGCATTATTGATGTCGGGCACTTAGCCCTGGCTCACTTAGCCCCAGCAACGAGTGTGGCTGAAATAGCCGAATTGACTAATTTTAAGGGGTGTCCACACATATATATAATATATACATAAAGCATGTTTACATTGCCAAAGCAAGTGAAATAGAGAATAACCCAAAGTGAACTAAACAATGCAAAATTAAGAGTAAACATTACTCACAAAAGTTCCAAACAGAGGTATTTCAAATGTTATATTATGTTATATATACAGTGTTGTAACAATGTGCAAATTGTCACACCCTGACCTTAGTTCTTTGTTTTCTTTATTATTTGGTTAGGTCAGGGTGTGACAAGGGTAGTTTGTCTAGGAGTTTTTGTATGTCATGGGGTTTTCTAGTCTAGGTGTTTATATGTCTATGGTTGCCTAGATTGGTTCTCAATCAGAGGCAGCGGTTTATCGTTGTCTCTGATTGGGAACCATATTTAGGTAGCCATATTCCTTGGATATTTTGTGGGTTGTTATTCTGTTCATTTGCCTGTTCTGCACTAGCCATATTGCTTCACGGTTAAGTTTTGTTTAGTTCTGTTCAGTGTTCTCCCTTTTATTAAAGAGTTATGTTCGCTTACAACGCTGCGCCTTGGTCTCCTCTCTATGACGACAGTGACAGAACAACCCACCAAAATAGGACCAAGCATCGTACTAAAAAGGAGTGGACATCTTGGACCTGGGAGAAAGAGGAGTGGAGGACATCCTAGACCTGGGAGGAGGTAATGGCAGGGGACAAGACCCTGCCATGGAAGCAGGTGGAGACAGCGCAGGAGGAACAGTGTCGATATGAGGGTACACGGCTGGCACGGAAGCCCGAGAGTCGGTGCACACGAGGAAATTGCATGAGTCAGGTCGGAGACTTGAGGCAACTCCTCGTGCTTACTGTGGAGAGCGTGTTACTGGTCAGGCACCGTGTTATGCGGTGGAGCGCACGGTGTCTCCAGTGCGCTATTCTAGCCCGGTGCACTCTATTCCAGCTCCTCGCATTAGCCGGGCTAGAATGGGCATCCAGCCAGGAAGGAGGGTGCCGGCTCAGCACTCCTGGTCTCCAGTGTACCTCCTTGGACCAGGATATCCTGCGCCAGCTTTGCGTACTGTGTCTCCGGTGAGTCTACACAGCCCAGTACGTCCTGTGCCAGCGCACTGCATTTGCAGGGCGAAAATCCACATCCAGCCAGGACGGGTTGTGTCAGCTCTACACTCCAGACCTCCAGTACAGCTCCACAGTCCAGTATGTCCTGTTCCTCCTCCCCGCACTCGCCCTGAGGTCTGTCACCAGCCCAGAACCACCAGTTCCGGCACCACGCACCAGGCCTACAGTGCGCCTCGGCAGTACAGAGTATCCGGCAACAGTGCCCAGTCCAGAGCGTCCGGCGACAGTGCCCAGTCTCCAGCGACGGTCCGCAGCCCAGGTCTCCAACGACAGTCCCCAGCCCGGGGTCTCTAGCGACGGTCCCCAGCCCGGGGCCTACGGTGAGGATCCACGGGTCAGTGCTAGAAGAGCGGACTCAGTGTGAAGGGGGGCAGCATCCAGAACCAACGCCACCACCAAGGTTAGATGCCCACCCAGACCCTCCCATATAGGTTTAGGTTTGCGGCCGGGAGTCCGCATCTTTGGGGTGGGGGGGGGGGGGGGGGTACTACTGTCACGCCCTGACCTTAGTTATCTTTGTTTTCCTTATTTGGTTAGGTCAGGGTGTGACAAGGGTGGTTTGTTTAGTTTTTGTATTGTCTAGGGGTTTTCTAGTCTTGGTTTCTGTCTATGGTTGCCTAGATTGGTTCTCAGAGGCAGCTGTTTATCATCGTCTCTGATTAGGAACCATATTTAGGTAGCCATATTCCTTGGTTATTTTGTGGGTTGTTATTCTATGTTTAGTTGCCTGTTCTGCACTAGACATATTGCTTCACGGTTCGTTTTGTTGTTTTGTTTAGTTCTGTTCAGTGTGCTCTCTTATTAAAGAGTTATGTTCGCTTACCACACTGCGCCTTGGTCTCCTCTCTATGACGACTGTGACACAAACAGTTAAAGTACACTGAGCACAAAGGAGAGTTTCCGCCTACCACAACCTGATTGACAACCCAACAACACTGATCAGCCACACCCCAGTTCAGCTACTCCAGGTGTTCTCACCAATGACTCACAACAGCATAGCAAGTATGTTATACTGTAAGGACGTGGTCCTTTATGAACACCAATAAAGTCATGTTTTACTGTGTCACTGCATGTTCACCTACACAGAGTAACGCTGTAAACCTAACAGGGAAATGTTATTAAACCCCAAAAGGCAGATGTGTCATTTCATACTAATACATGTATGAAGGATATTTCATACATCTCTCCAGTGCGGTTGCCCATGTGTAATAACAGTTTGGGTGAAAACCACACTCACTCTCGTCCACAGCTTTGATAGTGATCGTGTAGGCTCCGTTGGTAACTAGAGGAGACTCAAGGTCGATGGTGTTAGCTACCCTCAGCTCTCCCGTGGTCTCTCCCACAGCTATCCATGAGCCAGGGTCAAATTTTGTGTAGTACCTACAACACACAAATCAACATTTGTATTGGTAACATGCAGATGTTATTGCAGATGTTGTGTAAATAATAATACTACAAAGTTGCTTAGGAGCTAGAAGCAGACCTGCCATGTCTGTCAGCACGATCTTACACACACAGAGAGAGAACAGGTTTAACAGATAGCATAGAGCTATTGATGCATTCCAAACTATAGGTGACAAGTGCAACATGATATGCATGTAGAAACATGAATAGAAGAATGTATGAAAGACACGAGAAAACAACTAATTTAATATAAAGGAAAATATCATTTACTCCCAATCTACTCTACTATAACCAGCTTTAGGGTAGTCATTGGTCTATATTCTTCCTTTACTGTTACTGGATGTGTAGGGACAGTGAGTCGCTAGTGTGCACTAGGGACAGTGGTCCGTACTTGATCCCCTTGCTACTCTTGGTCTCTGGGTCCAGTGCGGTGTAGGTGGAGAGGAGGGTCCCGTTGGGAGTGTTCTCTTTAACCCTGATCACCATGTTAGGAGGGGTAAACTCTGGCCCCTCGTCCTCATCACCCACACTGACATCCACAGGGATGGACAGCCAGGTCCCTGCCATGCCCACCAGGGGAGCCTCATTCTGGGCAGAGATCATCAGCTTCACTGTCTTCCCCTTCTCATAATCAAGAGGCTGGAGGAGGGGTGGGAGAGTAGGGAAGAGGGGAAAAAAACAGGTTAGGCTCATGACTAACTCAGACTGGCCTGGCTGTCATTGTCAGCATTAGCCTGAGCTCTGTGGTTGCATCCCCAATGGCTCCTTATTCCCTACCAAGTGCACAACTTTTGACCTGAGCCCTATGGCCCCTGGTCAAAAGTAGCACACTATATAGGGAATAGGGTTCCATTTGTGACATAACCTGTGCAAAATGTTCCTGTTACGACTCAGGTCAAGCTGAAGTCTCCATCCTCTGACACATTTAACACCCACCTACCAGAGAGCAGAGACGCACTGTGACCTGCTAATAATAACAACCACGCTCACTTCTTATCACTGCTACAACTTAGACACACATACAAGTCTGACAAGACTAATCCACACTCACCAGGCAGGCCAAAAGTCCATCCAACCTCATATTGTGGAAATATATATAAAACACAGGGAAATCATGTTTTTGACTGCACTGTCCCTTTACTAAGAAAAACTGCTTGTGAGTGTCTCTGTGTGTGACACTGTGTGACACACACAGAGAGACAAGTCTGCCAAGACAAATTCCACACTCAACTCTCCAGAGAGCTGCCTCTGAATTATAAAAATGTGAGCAGATTAATATCATCATTCATCTTTTAGTCAGTGTCGCTCTGTCTTTGTCATTCTGTCAGTCTCTCTCTGTAGCAGTCTTTTTATTTGTGTCAGTCAAGTAAAGAGCAAGCGTTGACACACCCAAACGAGATGGACATGTGCTGACTAATGGAATAGTAAAGTTATGAAATCATAGTAGTATACCCATAAAAGTATTTGGAACATATTTCAAGTATGTGACTATCTTTGTTTGTGTCAGTGCTTTCGTCTGTGGTTGTTGTTATCTCTGTCACCTTGATGACATAGAGCAGGCCCTCGTTGGTTTCAGGGTCCGTGTCGATCCGGAAATTCCCATTCTCGTTGCCCTGGGTGATGACAAACCTGGCGTTCCAGTTTGGAGTCTTCTCCTCATCCTTGTCATCCACAGGAATCCTCAGGACCAGCATGTCTGCTTGGTTCTCCTTTACAGTGGCCTTGTACTGTCAGGCAGAAACAAACTAAATCATTTTGTAAAATAAGTGGAGCCCTCGTTTTTTGTTGTCGTTGTTTTTGCCCCGTTAAATTTCACCAATTTTTTTATGTATAATGTTTCCTTTTAAGTGCAAATGAATACATTAAATAAATAGCGTCGCCTGAATATATTTGACTATTTAAGTAGCGTTTCAATAATGACCACTTAGCACCTACCGAAAATACCCTGAGGTGATTTGTTGACTGCATTATTAACACCGCATACCTGTTTTGATCAGACACATATGGACAGGTACGAAAGGTCAAAAGGGTAAAAGAGGGCAGTAGTCTTTTTAAACCAAGATATCAGACAATACCACTTCTGTGAAGGATTGCACAACTTGTTAACTTTCCCCAAATTCCCAGGTTTATTGCTTACTCCCTTTTGATTCCGGGAATCTTTCATCCAGGATTTCTAGGAAATCTGGTAATTTAGTAAAAACTTCCAGAATTTTACAACCTTACTATGTGTTATTCTCTTTACATTAAAACACATTTTGCAGGTCTGCTTCCAATCAAAATAATGTGTTAACTAATACACTCTAAATGGCCTGTCACGCAGAGATTAGCCAGCAGCCAACAGCCAATAAAATGTAAATAATTTCCTTTATAGTGCATGACTTTTGACCAGGGCCCATAGGGCACTATGCAGGGAATAGGGTGCTATTTGGAACACAGACACAGTGCTGTCTCATGGCAGAAGGGTTGAGAGGTTAGAATAGGACCTCAGGTTAAAGAACTGGTAACCTGTCCAGGCAATCACTCTCTACAGCTTTGATGTTACCTGAATATCTCAGCATGTTTGAGAAAAGTGAAAATCTATTTACCATTTTCAAATGCTGTAGGCTAATGCATTGTGGTGGGGGGTTGGGATAAAGGACAAAAAATAAATAAAACATTCTGGGTCAAGTGTTGTCAAAATGTAACGTTTTCCACATATTCACTCTATTGCGATTATTTGTGTGCAATATCGTTGAGTTTGCGTCAAAGATTAGTGATTTATTGACTGAATTCCAAATGGCACCCTATTCCCTATATCCAGACGGACTCCGGTCAAAAGTAGTGCACTATATAGGGAATAGGGTGCCATTTAGGATGCAACCATAGTCGTCATCTTAAACACAAGTGGGAGGAGTGACGTACGGTGGTCTCCCTAAAGGTGGGAGGGTTGTCGTTGATGTCCAGTAGCGTAATGGTGGCCGTAGCAGTGTTAAACAGGCCGTTGTTAGCTCCGTCCATGTCCCGGATCTCCACGGTAACAGCATTGACAACCTGCGTCTGGAAAGACCCAAACACACAGAGAAACATTTCTACTACATATATATTTTAGTCATTTAGCAGACGCTCTTATCGAGAGTGCATACATTGTTTCGTACTGGTCTCCCACAACCCTGGCATCGCAAAGGGGGCGGTGTTGCGATCTACTGCAAAGATAGCCTGCAGAGTTCTGTCCTACTATCCAGGTCTGTACCCAAACAATTTGAACTTCTACTTTTAAAAATCGACCTCTCTAAAAACAAGTCTCTCACCGTTGCCGCCTGCTATAGACCACCCTCTGCCCCCAGCTGTGCTCTGGACACCATATGTGAACTGATTGCCCCCCATCTATCTTCAGAGTTCGTGCTGCTAGGCGACCTAAACTGGAACATGCTTAACACCCCAGCCATCCTACAATCTAAACTTGATGCCCTCAATCTCACACAAATTATCAATGAACCTACCAGGTACCTCCCCAAAGCCTTAAACACGGGCACCCTCATAGATATCATCCTAACCAACTTCCCCTCTAAATACACCTCTGCTGTCTTCAACCAAGATCTCTGCGATCACTGCCTCATTGCCTGCATCCGTAATGGGTCAGCGGTCAAACGACCTCCACTCATCACTGTAAAACGCTCCCTGAAACACTTCTGCGAGCAGGCCTTTCTAATCGACCTGGCCGGGGTATCCTGGAAGGATATTGATCTCATCCCGTCAGTAGAGGATGCCTGGATATTTTTTTTTTTAAATGCCTTCCTAACCATCTTAAATAAACATGCCCCAGTCAAGAAATTTAGAACCAGGAACAGATAAAGCCCTTGGTTCTCCCCAGACCTGACTGCCCTTAACCAACACAAAAACATCCTATGGCGTTCTGCATTAGCATCGAACAGCCCCCGTGATATGCAGCTGTTCAGGGAAGCTAGAAACCATTATACACAGGCAGTTAGAAAAGCCAAGGCTAGCTTTTTCAAGCAGAAATTTGCTTCCTGCAACACTAACTCAAAAAAGTTCTGGGACACTGTAAAGTCCATGGAGAATAAGAACACCTCCTCCCAGCTGCCCACTGCACTGAAGATAGGAAACACTGTCACCACTGATAAATCCACCATAATTGAATTTCAATAAGCAATTTTCTACGGCTGGCCATGCTTTCCACCTGGCTACTCCTACCCCGGTCAACAGCACTGCACCCCCAACAGCAACTTGCCCAAGCCTTCCCCATTTCTCCTTCTCCCAAATCCATTCAGCTGATGTTCTGAAAGAGCTGCAAAATCTGGACCCCTACAAATCAGCCGGGCTAGACAATCTGGATCCTTTCTTTCTAAAATGATCTGCCGAAATTGTTGCCACCCCTATTACTAGCCTGTTCAACCTCTCTTTCGTGTCGTCTGAGATTCCCAAAGATTGGAAAGCAGCTGCGGTCATCCCCCTCGTCAAAGGGGGGGACACTCTTGACCCAAACTGCTACAGACCTATATCTATTCTACCGTGCCTTTCTAAGGTCTTCGAAAGCCAAGTCAACAAACAGATTACCGACCATTTAGAATCTCACCATACCTTCTCTGCTATGCAATCTGGTTTCAGAGCTGGTCATGGGTGCACCTCAGCCACGCTCAAGGTCCTAAACGATATCTTAACCGCCATCGATAAGAAACATTACTGTGCAGCCGTATTCATTGATCTGGCCAAGGCTTTCGACTCTGTCAATCACCACATCCTCATCGGCAGACTCGACAGCCTTGGTTTCTCAAATGATTGCCTCGCCTGGTTCACCAACTACTTCTCTGATAGAGTTCAGTGTGTCAAATCGGAGGGTCTGCTGTCCGGACCTCTGGCAGTCTCTATGGGGGTGCCACAGGGTTCAATTCTTGGACCGACTCTCTTCTCTGTATACATCAATGAGGTCGCTCTTGCTGCTGGTGAGTCTCTGATCCACCTCTATGCAGACAACACCATTCTGTATACTTCCGGCCCTTCTTTGGACACTGTGTTAACAACCCTCCAGGCAAGCTTCAATGCCATACAACTCTCCTTCCGTGGCCTCCAATTGCTCTTAAATACAAGTAAAACTAAATGCATGCTCTTCAACCGATCGCTACCTGCACCTACCCGCCTGTCCAACATCACTACTCTGGACGGCTCTGACTTAGAATATGTGGACAACTACAAATACTTAGGTGTCTGGTTAGACTGTAAACTCTCCTTCCAGACTCATATCAAACATCTCCAATCCAAAGTTAAATCTAGAATTGGCTTCCTATTTCGCAACAAAGCATCCTTCACTCATGCTGCCAAACATACCCTTGTAAAACTGACCATCCTACCAATCCTCGACTTTGGCGATGTCATTTACAAAATAGCCTCCAATACCCTACTCAACAAATTGGATGCAGTCTATCACAGTGCAATCCGTTTTGTCACCAAAGCCCCATATACTACCCACCATTGCGACCTGTACGCTCTCGTTGGCTGGCCCTCGCTTCATACTCATCGCCAAACCCACTGGCTCCATGTCATCTACAAGACCCTGCTAGGTAAAGTCCCCCCTTATCTCAGCTCGCTGGTCACCATAGCATCTCCCACCTGTAGCACACGCTCCAGCAGGTATATCTCTCTAGTCACCCCCAAAACCAATTCTTTCTTTGGCCGCCTCTCCTTCCAGTTCTCTGCTGCCAATGACTGGAACGAACTACAAAAATATCTGAAACTGGAAACACTTATCTCCCTCACTAGCTTTAAGCACCAACTGTCAGAGCAGCTCACAGATTACTGCACCTGTACATAGCCCACCTATAATTTAGCCCAAACAACTACCTCTTTCCCAACTGTATTTAATTTTTATTTATTTATTTATTTTGCTCCTTTGCACCCCATTATTTTTATTTCTACTTTGCACATTCTTCCATTGCAAAACTACCATTCCAGTGTTTTACTTGCTATATTGTATTTACTTTGCCACCATGGCCTTTTTTGCCTTTACCTCCCTTCTCACCTCATTTGCTCACATTGTATATAGACTTGTTTATACTGTATTATTGACTGTTTGACTGTTTGTTCTACTCCATGTGTAACTCTGTGTCGTTGTATCTGTCGAACTGCTTTGCTTTATCTTGGCCAGGTCGCAATTGTAAATGAGAACTTGTTCTCAACTTGCCTACCTGGTTAAATAAAGGTAAAATAAATAAAAGCTCAATGCTCTATCAATTGAGCCACACGGGACATACAACATTTCCACCACAGAAAACCTCAGTGAAGTATCATCATTCAAGAGTACTCAAGTCTGCTCTGGTTTATACCTCAAATTCAGTACACCGTTCAATTAGCTAGAATGTCAGAGACTAACAATCACTTGTTACACAATATTAACATAGCCCAACAATACAATAGGCGAACTCTATATTACAGTGATGCTGGTGTATTTAGAGGGAAACAGGTGGGTGTTGAATAAGGAAGGAAGCCCTGCCTATGGTACCTCTCTGTCAAGAGTGCTGGTCTTGGCTGTGATCAGCCCACTGTGAGACCCGATGGTGAAGAACTGACCACCAGTCAGAAGGGTGTATCTGATCTTAGTGTGGGGGGTGTCTGCTTCATCCTTATCAGTGGATTTCACTTCTCCTACCTCAGTACCTGGAGAGAGGGAGGGAGGGGGAGAGAGAAAGAAAGTTAAAATACAATATTGATCTGACACACACACACTCACTCACTCACCAGGTTTGCACTGCTCTAACACAGAGAAGGTGAGTGGTCCAGAGAAGGTCGGTGCGTTGTCATTGATATCTTCCACCAGAACAGTAATGTCCAGAGGCCGATCTGTCTCCTTCCCCGACCGCCTGTCAAACACCTGGGCTGTGAACTACACACCACTCATTAAGAACACACATACTGAACACTTTTTGTCTGAGGTACAGACAGCAGACAGACAAGATGACGCCACTGCTATTATCTTGCCTATAATCATTGTGCGTTCATTTAGACCAACTTTGTGGCCTGTATTGAAGGTCTGTCACACTTACCACAAACTTGGGGTACTGTTCCCGGTCAACAGGGTAGTGCACACGCACCATGCCTGTGTCACGATCCACAGAGAAAAGCTTCTCCGGGGGCATGGTCACCCCTGAACCACTGATTATATAGTACACTGTGAAATTCACTGATGAATCTGACCCCACCTACAGAGAGGGAGGGGGAGAGAGACACACAAACTTACAGAAATAGCCTAAAATAACACCAGTACAGTTCTAACACACTGACACATAAATCAAGAGCCAAGGAGAGAAGTGAATGATGATTCCAAAAGGGGGGAGTTCAAGATTGGAGGGAGGTGATTGAGATGAGGGGAGGGGGATTACAGAAGAGGGATAGGAGAGTAAGACTGATGGGATACATGAGGAAACAGAAGGGAGGATGTGAGGACGGTGATAATGATGAATGCATGTCCTCACCAGTTCTACATCTTTGGGGAAAGGAGGGATGTCCTGCTCTATGATGGTGAAAGGGAGAGGACTCCATCTCCTTTTAGAGCGCCTCAGGACCTCAGACGGACCCCTCTGAACCCCTTTATGTGCAGGCACATTGAAGGGCACCCTCATGGGTACTTGAATATGCTCCTACAAGGACAGTGTCACAGTGATAAGTAAAGATACAAGCAGTCTACTTTCTAAACCTTACAGGAAGACTCACATATCTACTGTAACTCTGTTATTGCTTTTCTGTTGTAGAGGGCAGTTTGAGTAGAAGGGTTGGTGGGGAGTACTGGGTGCGTCTTCTGTTTGTGATTCAATACTGTATGTTGCATGTATGATTCATTGCATGATTCAGTAATGTTACAGTAAAGTCATTCAGAAGTATCCCTCCCTCCCTCCCTCCCAGGCATTCCTCACCTGTTCAAGATCTGGGGACAGATGGACCTCCATCCTCCAGCGCCGTCCTCCCCCATCCCTCCCCCTCACCCAGAAGGACCTGCCCTCCGCTGTAACCGTTGTGACGTCCACCGTGACAATGGTGCCGTCGCTCCGCATGGCGAAGTGGGGGTCACTGGAGGTCAGCCACTGTCCCTGTATGTGACACCCTGTCACTGGTACTGGACAACAGAGAACACAGACACCACACACTGTTAAGTCAATTGAACTATCATTAAAAGTGAAGACATTTTATCAAAACAATTTTCTAGGTGTAATTATTATTACGCGATTTAACTAATCATGTAAACTTTAATGAACTATGAAGTCGGGGCACCACGGATTTTTTTTTATAGAGTCTATTTCCCGAATCGACTCTTCAGATGTTTTTATATTCGAAGTTCGAACTACTAATTTTGAAAATTACTCTCTCCAGAAATAAGTCTCTCACGGTTGCCGCCTGCTACCGACCCCCCTCAGCTCCCAGCTGTGCCCTGGACACCATTTGTGAATTGATCGCCCCCCATCTAGCTTCAGAGTTTGTTCTGTTAGGTGACCTAAACTGGGATATGCTTAACACCCCGCCAGTCCTACAATCTAAGCTAGATGCCCTCAATCTCACACAAATCATCAAGGAACCCACCAGGTACAACCCTAACTCTGTAAACAAGGGCACCCTCATAGACGTCATCCTGACCAACTGGCCCTCCAAATACACCTCCGCTGTCTTCAACCAGGATCTCAGCGATCACTGCCTCATTGCCTGTATCCGCTACGGAGCCACAGTCAAACGACCACCCCTCATCACTGTCAAACGCTCCCTAAAACACTTCTGTGAGCAGGCCTTTCTAATCGACCTGGCCCGGGTATCCTGGAAGGACATTGACCTCATCCCGTCAGTTGAGGATGCCTGGTCATTCTTTAAAAGTAACTTCCTCACCATTTTAGATAAGCATGCTCCGTTCAAAAAATGCAGAACTAAGAACAGATACAGCCCTTGGTTCACCCCAGACCTGACTGCCCTCGACCAGCACAAAAACATCCTGTGGCGGACTGCAATAGCATCGAATAGTCCCCGTGATATGCAACTGTTCAGGGAAGTCCGGAACCAATACACGCAGTCAGTCAGGAAAGCTAAGGCCAGCTTCTTCAGGCAGAAGTTTGCATCCTGTAGCTCCAACTCCAAAAAGTTCTGGGACACTGTGAAGTCCATGGAGAACAAGAGCACCTCCTCCCAGCTGCCCACTGCACTGAGGCTAGGTAACACGGTCACCACTGATAAATCCATGATTATCGAAAACTTCAATAAGCATTTCTCAACGGCTGGCCATGCCTTCCGCCTGGCTACTTCAACCTCGGCCAACAGCTCCGCCCCCCCCCGCAGCTCCTCGCCCAAGCCTCTCCAGGTTCTCCTTTACCCAAATCCAGATAGCAGATGTTCTGAAAGAGCTGCAAAACCTGGACCCGTACAAATCAGCTGGGCTTGACAATCTGGACCCTCTATTTCTGAAACTATCTGCCACCATTGTCGCAACCCCTATTACCAGCCTGTTCAACCTCTCTTTCATATCGTCTGAGATCCCCAAGGATTGGAAAGCTGCCGCAGTCATCCCCCTGTTCAAAGGGGGAGACACCCTGGACCCAAACTGTTACAGACCTATATCCATCCTGCCCTGCCTATCTAAGGTCTTCGAAAGCCAAGTCAACAAACAGGTCACTGACCATCTCGAATCCCACCGTACCTTCTCCGCTGTGCAATCTGGTTTCCGAGCCGGTCATGGGTGCACCTCAGCCACACTCAAGGTACTAAACGACATCATAACCGCCATCGATAAAAGACAGTACTGTGCAGCCGTCTTCATCGACCTCGCCAAGGCTTTCGACTCTGTCAATCACCATATTCTTATCGGCAGACTCAGTAGCCTCGGTTTTTCGGATGACTGCCTTGCCTGGTTCACCAATTACTTTGCAGACAGAGTTCAGTGTGTCAAATCGGAGGGCATGCTGTCCGGTCCTCTGGCAGTCTCTATGGGGGTGCCACAGGGTTCAATTCTCGGGCCGACTCTTTTCTCTGTGTATATCAATGATGTTGCTCTTGCTGCGGGCGATTCCCTGATCCACCTCTACGCAGACGACACCATTCTATATACTTTCGGCCCGTCTTTGGACACTGTGCTATCTAACCTCCAAACAAGCTTCAATGCCATACAACACTCCTTCCGTGGCCTCCAACTGCTCTTAAACGCTAGTAAAACCAAATGCATGCTTTTCAACCGGTCGCTGCCTGCACCTGCATGCCCGACTAGCATCACCACCCTGGATGGTTCCGACCTAGAATATGTGGACGTCTATAAGTACCTAGGTGTCTGGCTAGACTGCAAACTCTCCTTCCAGACTCATATCAAACATCTCCAATCGAAAATCAAATCAAGAGTCGGCTTTCTATTCCGCAACAAAGCCTCCTTCACTCAAGCCGCCAAGCTTACCCTAGTAAAACTGACTATCCTACCGATCCTCGACTTCGGCGATGTCATCTACAAAATGGCTTCCAACACTCTACTCAGCAAACTGGATGCAGTCTATCACAGTGCCATCCGTTTTGTCACTAAAGCACCTTATACTACCCACCACTGCGACTTGTATGCTCTAGTCGGCTGGCCCTCGCTACATATTCGTCGCCAGACCCACTGGCTCCAGGTCATCTACAAGTCTATGCTAGGTAAAGCTCCGCCTTATCTCAGCTCACTGGTCACGATGGCAACACCCATCCGTAGCACGCGCTCCAGCAGGTGTATCTCACTGATCATCCCTAAAGCCAACACCTCATTTGGCCGCCTTTCGTTCCAGTACTCTGCTGCCTGTGACTGGAACGAATTGCAAAAATCGCTGAAGTTGGAGACTTTTATCTCCCTCACCAACTTCAAACATCAGCTATCTGAGCAGCTAACCGATCGCTGCAGCTGTACATAGTCTATTGGTAAATAGCCCACCCTTTTCACCTACCTCATCCCCGTACTGTTTCTATTTATTTACTTTTCTGCTCTTCTGCACACCAATATCTCTACCTGTACATGACCATCTGATCTTTTATCACTCCAGTGTTAATCTGCAAAATTGTAATTATTTGCCTACCTCCTCATGCCTTTTGCACACATTGTATATAGACCCCCCCTTCGTTTTCTACTGTGTTATTGACTTGTTAATTGTTTACTCCATGTGTAACTCTTTGTTGTATGCTCACACTGCTATGCTTTATCTTGGCCAGGTCGCAGTTGTAAATGAGAACTTGTTCTCAACTAGCCTACCTGGTTAAATAAAGGTGAAATAAATAAATAAAAAAATAAATATGTTATTGAGTACAGTGTTCTTTTAATGATTATTAATCTTTACCTTCCGTTAGTCTCATTCCAAACGTCGTAAAATCTGCACGAACCCTAGCATAAATTATGAATCAGCGATATACAAATTGGTTTAATTATTTATTACATGGGGTTTTACATCATACAAAAAAAATTCCCTGGCAGACAAAACCCATAGCTGATAACTACACTCATAGAAATTGATAATACCTTACATGAACTACCTTTAATTTGAAAGGAAATTGCAATTGACATATTTACGAATGATTGTCGTCTCTCTCCATGGTCGCCGGTCCATCGGCTGGAGAGAGTCGACAGAAAGCCTCTGGTCCACCAGAGATCGAAGTCGAAGGTTGTTAGAATGGATACTTCAGAGTATCATTCAGAAATGCTTTTAGAATAGATGTTTCGGCGGTTGTCTGTATTCTCGTTCTAGACTTAATTTCTAGCTGCAGACTAGACAATATTCGTCTAAGATTTGCTCTTATTCTGTAGTGATCAATGTTCTCAGAGTTGAACCATTTCCAGCTGTGTAGCCAATGATCCACGTGGTATGGTCTTGTCCTTTGGTAGAGTTGTAGTGGCAACTATTTCAACATGTCGTGTCAGCTGCATGTTTTCTAGTCTCATGTCAATTTCTTTAGGTAGTATTGTAGTTCAACCATTTGCAACCTCAGCTTACACTGTGGTTTGTGTGGTCTGGTGTGAATTACGTCACGAGTGTTTTATACACTTCAAAGAAAAGGGCGGTCCATGACACTGACGTAATGTCTATCTTCATTGTAAAGGGTTTAAACAATGTTTCCCATGCTTGTTCAGTGAACCATAAACAATTAATGAACATGCACCTGTGGAACGGTCGTTAAGACACTAACAGCTTACAGCCGGTAGGCAATTAAGATCACAGTTATGAAAACTTAGGACACTAAAGAGGCCTTTCTACCGACTCTGAAAAACACCAAAAGAAAGATGCCCAGGGTCCCTGCTCATCTGCATGAACGTGCCTTAGGCATGATGCAAGGAGGCATGAGGACTGCACATGTGGCCAGGGCAATAAATTGCAATGTCCGTACTGTGAGACGCCTAAGACAGTGCTACAGGGAGACAGGACGGACAGCTGATCGTCCTCGCAGTGGCAGACCACATGTAACAACATCTGCACTGGATCGGTACATCCGAACATCACACTTGCGGTACAGGATGGCAACAACAACTGCCTGAGATACACAAAGGAAGGCACAATCCCTCCATCAGTGCTCAGACTGTCCGCAATAGGCTGAGTGAGGGGTGGCAGGTAGCCTAGTGGTTATAGGGTTGGACTAGTAACTAAAAGGTTGCAAGCTCGAATCCCCGAGCTGACAAGGTAAAAATCTGTCATTCTGCCCCTGAACAAGGCAGTTAACCCACTGTTCCTAGGCTGTCATTGAAAATACAAATTTGTTCTTAACTGACTTGCCTAGTTAAATAAAGGTAAAATAATAAAAAGACCTGGCAACAATGCCCCCTATGGGCACAAACCCATCGTCGCTGGTCCAGACAGTACTGGCAAAATGTGCTCTTCACTTACGAGTCGTGGTTTTGTCTCAACAGGGGTGATGGAGGTGGAGTGTCCGTCATGGTCTGGGGCGGTGTGTCACAGCATCATCGGACTGAGCTTGTTGTCATTGAAGGCAATCTCAACGCTGTGCGTTACAGGGAAGACATCCTCCTCCATCGTGTGGTAGCCTTCCTGCAGGCTCATCCTGACATGACCCTCCAGCATGACAATGCCACCAGCTATACTGCTCGTTCTGTGCATGATTTCCTGCAAGACAGGAATGTCAGTGTTCTGCCGTGGCCAGCGAAGAGCCCGGATCTCAATCCCATTGAGCACGTCTGGGACCTGTTGGATCGGAGGGTGAGGGCTAGGGCCATTCCCCCCAGAAATGTCCAGGAACTTGCAGGTGCCTTGGTGGAAGAGTGGGGTAACATCTCACAGCAAGAACTGGCAAATCTGGTACAGTCCATGAGGAGGAGATTCTCTGCAGTACTTAATGCAGCTGGTGGCTACCCCAGATACTGACTGTTACTTTTGATTTTGACCCCCCCCCTTTGTTCAGAGACATTATTCCACTTCTGTTAGTTACATGTCTGTGGAACTTGTTCAGTTTATGTCTCAGTTGTTGAATCTTGTTATGTTCATACAAATATGAACACATGTTAAGTTTGCTGAAAATAAACACAGTTGACAGTGAAAGGACATTTCTTTTTTGAAGTTTACATTGACTAGGCTACACACAGATAGGCATGTGTTATAGGCCTACCTTGAGAGATGACATAGCCAGGCCTGACCTCCACTGGGACCTGGGCTTGGATGGAATGAGGAACACAGCACTCAGACTGAGCTATGATCTGAGAGAGAACAGGGAGAACAGGGTTTACATGTGTGTCTTTGTCACTCTCCTTCTCCCACAGTCCATATTTTCAATTCATTATTGGCAGTGATGCATTAACCCCCAAATCCATTTCTGCTATCTGCCTACTCCTTGTCAAGAGAGCAGACAGACTGGCTACAGATGCATGTCTTCTAACCCTAACCTTAAAGCTATAATCCTTCATTAAAACAATAACAAAGCAGGCACACTGCCTCTGTTTTCCTAAAAAGATTAGGGATTGGTCTGGAGAAATGAACCACTGAAATTCAGACAGATCTATGGATGCATGGACTGACCATACAAATGCATGGACTGACCATAAAATTTCCAGGGAACTCACGATATTATCACAATACGCAGGTGCCGATACGATATGTATTGCTCATTGTACACAGTGTACAAAACAGTAGGAACACCTGCTCTTTCCATGACATAGACTGACCAGATGAATCCAGGTGAAAGCTATGATCCCTTATTGGTGATGTGACTCGTGGCAGAGGAAAGGGAAAAGGATTTTTAAGCCTTGAGATATTGATTTAAGTGTGTAAAGAACTGCAATGCTGCCGAGTTTTTCATGCTCAACAGTTTCCGTGTTTATTAACAATGGTCCACCACCCAAAAGACATCCAGCCAACTTGACACACCTGTGGGAAGCATTGGCATCAACATGGGCCAGCATCCCTGGGGAATGCTTTTGACACCTTGTAGAGTCCATGCCCTGGTGAATTGAGGCTGTTCCAATAGCAAAAGGGGGTGCAACTCAATATTAGGTGTTTGTAATGTTTTGTACACCCAGTGTATGTCTACTGCAGAGAGACAAGTGAGACCCATAACAAAAATTAGTATTGATCAGTCATGGAAATATAAGTGCTGAAAACTTGTTGGTTCACTATTTAAAAAGCTATAGGATGAAAAATACTTCAGTTTTGGCATAGATACAACAGACTAGTGCTTGCTAACGCTACCAAGCCAAAACATAATAATCTACAAATCTATACTTGGAGTCAAAGTATCGATATAATATCATCCCAAATAATATTTTGATATGTAACTTTATCAATTTCTTTCCCCATCTTTCGTTGAGGCTGTACGGTGTTTGTTCACATTTCTGTTGTTTACAAACATTGAAATAAAACAAGCTTAAATTTTGGATTCTGATGGGGTATGACAGTTGAACTTCGCTCATGAGGCATTTATAAGTTATATTCTTCAAGAATTAAAGGGTATATTTCCCTCAAACATAACTCTGGACCTCGAAACCTGTTCCACTCCATTTATTGTTCCCCTCTAATCAGGGACTGATTTATAACTGGGACAGCAGGTGGGTGCAATTAATTATAAGGTAGAACAGAAAACCATTAGGCTTCGGACCTCGTAGGGTAAGAGTTGAATACCCCTGTTATATACCATTTATTGTATAAGTCCAAAAATGGATGTAGATACTAGGGATTCTAGCTTCACTGAAAATACCTAACCTTTAGAGTGGCAGGTAGAGCTCTGGGTCAGTTACCAAAAGGTTGCAAGATCAAATCCCAGAGCTGACAATGTAAAAATCTGTCGTTCTGAACAAGGCAGTTAACCCACTGTTCCTAGGCTATTATTGTAATTAAGAATTTGTTCTTAACTGACTTGCCTAGTCACATTTTTTTATTAACCAATCAAATGTATTTATAAAGCCCTTTTTACATCAGCAGCTAAATCAAATCAAATGTTATTTGTCACATACACATGGTTAGCAGATGTTAGTGCGAGTGTAGCGAAATGCTTGTGCTTCTAGTTCCGACAATGCAGTAATAACCAACAAGTAATCTAGCTAACAATTCCAAAACTACTACCTTATAGACACAAGTGTAAGGGGATAAAGAATATGTACATAAAGATATATGAATGAGTGATGGTACAGAGCGGCATAGGCAAGATACAGTAGATGGTATTGAGTGCAGTATATACATATGAGAAGAGTATGTAAACAAAGTGGCATAGTGGCTAGTGATACATGTATTACATAAGGATGCAGTAGATGATATAGAGTACAGTATATACGTATACATATGAGATGAATAATGTAGGGTATGTAAACATTATATTAGGTAGCATTGTATACGTATATACAGCTATAAAGAAACCCAGCCTAAAACCGCAAACAGCAAGCAATGCAGATGTAGAAGCACGGTGGCTAGGAAAAAGACACTCCTCTTGTTGGACAGATCAGTTTTCCAATCACACTCTGTTCACATCATTGAAATGTGTTTGAACTAATAGGCCTATAGTAATACTACTGCTGAAGAGTGCCTAACTAATTCTAGCAAGTGTGAGGAAACCAGTAGACGTGTGAATAACATACAATGATAAATGTAGCCCGAGTCAAAGGCAATACTACTTATTCAAGTTTAATCTTCAATGTGAGATTGGTACATTCATTTTATCAAAACAAGTTGTGAGGTGACTGCTTTGTTTTTTAATCCCAGATTGGGATATGGGTTATTTTAAGCAATATTTCTAATATTTGTCTCTGAAACAATATAGGATGTTTTGGTGGGGCATTGTTGAGCAATGAGTAAGTAGGCCTTATGCTGTTTGTTTGAGGGCCCCAAATGACCTTATTATTTTCCTATATGGAGTAGCCTGGTCATAATGGCTCAAAACAATATGTCAACATGGGCCGCCACACACTAGGCTATTTGAAAATATTTGAGCTTTACGGGAGTTTATCAAAAAAGTCTTATCTGGATTCGCATTTCCCAGACCTTTGTTTATTTTATAACCCGTAGTGCCTTCGATAATCATTAACCCCATTCGCAGCGAGAGTGCTGTATCAGTGAAATGTATAACTAATGAATGCATTTGCAAAAGATCTAGTAGGCAGGCCTACTCAGTTTGACAAATAAGTAGCCTACAGCCTAAACACACGTCAGAGAAAGAGACCAGGACAGGAGACTACAGAATACCGATCATGCTCATTTTATACAAAGTTTCAGCTCAACAACATACGTCTGTCATTTCTGTGCTTACATTCCACACCGATTTGCTCACGAAACGTCTACATGAGATACGCGTAGTGGTCAGACATTGAGGACTGTACTGCCCACCTACTTTTAAACCTGAACTTTAGTCCCTCAACACTTTTATTCAGGGAAATACCGAAAACGGATCCCAGTCAAGAATTCCGTTCCACTGGGCACAGACGTCCATTCAACGTCTATTCCATTGAAATGACGTGGAAACTAAATTGATTCAACCAGTGTGTGCCTTGTGTGTTAAATAGTCTAGCCTACATCAGCGCTATTCTCCAAGACAGCGATTGTAACTTTCAAGCCAAAATTATTGTTTGCGGTTTCCGTCACTTACCACAGTGAGTAGGCTGACGCAAAAGACGCCCGGGGCCATTGCGCGACGGGATGAATAAACAGAAGTCTGGAGAATCGCGCCCTACCTAAAATGACTGAAGTCGTTCGGTGAAGTCCCGGGTGCAGCGCGGCGCGAGGGATGGGTGGAGGTTTTGGCTCTAGAGCCTTGGTAATTATTTTAGCTCACACATTAATTCCAAGGGTGTGTCGGGAAGAATTGAGACGGAGAGAAAGACAGGCTGTGAGGGGGTACGGAGTCCGCTCTGGGGCTGGCCGTAACGATCACCACCTACAGGTTTACCGGGAGGGACTGTCCCGCCTCCTGTCCTGTCTTATCTCGGGTCTGGACTCCACCCACGCCAAACCTTCCCAACTATGTATGTTTTACTGTCTATGTTGACTATAAGTGTTTATCTAAGTTATTATCCAACATTTCAAAATGTGCTATAGTAATAAAAGTGTCACCCTGTATATTAGGCCTATGTTTTTAATGGATTCAGAGTGAGTCATTAACCAAACCAACCAGAAAGGAAACAGGGGCTTAAGTGTAGACCAGAGGTGTGATTTTATCTCTTTGCAGGTAAGAAGTCTGACAGCCATGTATAGTATCGTTCCCTTGTTAGGTGTGTGTGTTGGTTATTCTATCCTTGTGGGGACCTAAAATCCCCAAAAGTCCCCACAAAGATAGGAAAACAAGGAAAATTCTCCCTCGTGGGGACATTTCCCACACCATTTTGAGATGCCGTAGCCAGTATACAGTTCCTCAAAGGTCCCAATTAATCTAAGATAACTAAAGAAATCAGGCATTCATTTTGATGTTTTTGCCAGAGATCGTAATCGTGCAATTTTACGTCTAACTAAAATGTTGTGTTTTTTCTATGAAAAAATGTGCAAGAAAATGAGTTGTCTCTCATTGAATGACAACAAAGACTTTATTGAAGAATTCGTACCGTTGACCAATCACAGACGAAGGGCATAGCCTTCCGCTCCGAACTTCGGCTTGACTCCAGATAAAAATGTGTGTGGCCGAACAACCGAAATAAACCACAAACAAAAAGTCATAATATGAACTCTACCAAAATGATCCAGCTGGCAAGCATGCAGACACCTTAAGGGGTTAGGTTAATTTGTTTAAACTTTAGGCAAGTCAGTTAAGAACAAATTCGTATCTACAATGACAGCCAAACCCGGACAACACTGGGCACCACCCTATGGGACTCCCAATCACAGCCAGATGTGATACAGCCTGGATTTGAACCAGGGACTGTAGTGACACCTCTTGTGCTGCGATATAGTGCCTTAGACTGCTGCACCACTCGGGAGGGTTAAGGTTAGGTTATGGTAAAGGTTAGGGGTTAGGGGTTAGGGAAACTAGGATTTGAATGAATTTTAGGTCCCCACGAGGATAAAATAACATAACGTCTGTGTGTATGCGTTCGTACGGTATGCATGTGTGAGAAAGATAGAGTGAAGTCATAATAAAACCTTTATCTACAGACATAAACAGGTTGACCTTTACTTAATTCATTCATACAGGTGAATCAGACAGAACAATAATACATGAGTTACAGTCTAGTCTACACCTTGGCATACAGACAAACAGAAGCCTGCTGAGGGAGAGTACAAATGTGATGTGTGGTGATGTGTGCTGAGAGTCCTGGCACAAATGGTTGCCATGAATCACCCAAGTGGGTGCCACACATTGGTGGTGGATGACGAGAGTTTCCCTCTTACTATGTAAAGTGCTTTGAGCACCTAGGTGGAAAAGTTATTCCAATCAATTATTATAATTCATTATTATGTGTCATTACAGTGTAACCGATGTGAAATGGCTAGCTAGTTAGCGGGTTAATAGCGTTTCAATCGGCGACGTCACTCGCTCTGAGACCTTGAAGTAGTTGTTATCCTTGAAAATAAACCACCTAGCCCACTTAGACCTCATAGCCCAGACTCCAGGAATGCACATCCACCACTCCAGGCCCTTGAGGAGTATGTGTGAGGAATATGTGTGCGCATCTAAATTCATATGTGTATGTGTGTGTGTGTTGTTTGTGCGTCAATGTGTGTGGTAGGCTAAGTGAGGGGCACAGACAGGGGAGTTGAGAGGGAGTGAGAAAGCAGAATGGTGACCTCACTCCCACTTCTTTATGAAGAGCTGATCAGGGTGCATGACACTGGCGGGAGCAGAGAGAGAGAGAGAGCAAACTAATATTCCTTTCAAACAGAGACGAGAACCTGCCAACTTTAACATTCCACCAACTTTTCCTTATATCTGAAAGGTATTGCCCACCACAGAGCCTGTACTTCTATTTCCACCATCTGACCTAGTCGTGATTGCGGTAATGTATAAATGTAAACTTTCATATTACCGTCGTTAGCACGCATTCAATTATTAAAGGGGAACTGCACCCGCTGATTTGGCCTCGTTTGGGGCTTTTGGCTAGTATTAGTCAGACTCAGACATGAATTGGCTGCCGCCATAGCTGCATCTATTATTTTGTTTTGCCCTAGACAATACAGAATACACTTTATGAGCAACGAACTACCTTGTAGCTAGCTAGCTAGTCTGCCTCGCTAGCATTATCAAATGATAACGTTACATAACCAGCAGTATCTAGACAATACACAAACTTGTATGAGCTACGACCCAACTAAGTTGTAATGAGCTAGCTAGGTAGCTAACGTTAACTAAAACATTAGCTAGCCTGCCTCGCTAGCTAACGTTAGCAAGCCTGCCTGCTTTATCAAAAGATAGATAATGTTATTGCTGGTTATGTAGGTAGCTAATGTCGTTACCTAAGTTAAACAAGAGAGATCATTATATTCCAGTATCTCTGATTATACTCACCACCACCGGTCATTGCACACAAAGCTACCGTTACTGGTGCATACTTGGGGGCTGACCAACTCCAACCACCTATTCTGCGTACTAGGGTCCTTCGGCATGGCATGCAAAAAATTGAACTTTGGCTGTGGAGGCATGGTCAATCTGTTTAGGGCTTTTCAATCTGCCGTCCTTTGAATGTGTTGGGGGCCATGAAACAACGGAGCCCCATTAAATGATGGGAAGCAAAGTGGGCGGAGGGGCGTGGAGCTTAGCAAAAGGGGGCATGATTTTTTTACATAATTTTAATCCAAACCCAACCTTCATTTACTCTTGTGACGAACTAAGGTTCCAAACTTTGTTTCAGACGAGGCTGAACTTATGACCAAAATGATCCTATTTACACTTTGTAGTCAAAATGTTTCTGACTCATATAGATGCCACATAAGCCGTTTTCAAAGGGATTTGTTGCTTTTTGGGGCAGATGCTCTTTAACATTCTATCGTTGTTGTCCGGCAAAAAAGTTGTCCTTTCATTATGAAAAGGTATTAACACAAGAACAGCAATCTGCATAACAATCATCACAGCAGCCTGGTCCAAATAACTGTCTGGAACATATTATCTAACCAGATGGTTGTTTGCGAAAATTATAACTGAGAGATTGACGGGTTTTCAGTTGAGGTCGAGGAGATGGTGTGTGAATCCTGGCACTGCGCCTGCAAATCCAATTTGTTTCCCAACAACATTTTATTCCAGTCATTCTGAAGCATATATCATCACACCGCTGAAGAGAACACACACACAATAAATGCGACGGTAAACACACACACACACAGATTTGCCAGGGCAAAGCCGCAGGATTCACAGGGTGCGGCCCCAGCAGAGCCTGGAATGTAGCACTACTCTGATATTTGGGGAGTGTCTCCCTCCTCCCTCTTCTCTCTCTCCCTTCCTTCCCTCAGGTCCAACTCCACCCTTAGCTTCCCACCCCGGGGCCTCCACCCTTCTGACTTGTAGCTTGTAACTAGGGGTGACGAGAGGACAACCTCCCACAATGGTGTCCAATTACATTAGCAGGAAGAAGGAGGAAACTGAAAGAAAACCTCAACTACTGGTCTGTCCGAAATGGCACTACGTTCCATTTATAGTGTAGGGAAAAGGGTTCCATTTGAAACGCAACTGCTGATCTGTCCACTTTATCCAGCAGATCAGAGAAACTTTGCCTGCGTCCCAAATTACAGCCTATTTCCTATAGGGCTGTGGTCAAAAGTAGTGCACTATGTAGGGAATAGGGTGCTATTTGGGACCACGAAACTAGGCTAGGGATCAACAGACCAGCTATCATCCCCGTATGACCAGTGGTGATTTTAGCATGTACATCTTGGTGGGACAACATTTTTACTATGTGGGATGCATGCCAGCAAAGCCACTACACAACACAACTAACTAGACAATCTAATGTACTTGTCCTGTTGCTCAGTTGTGCACCGGGGCCTCCCACTCCTCTTTCTATTCTGGTTAGATACAGTTTGAGCTGTTCTGTGAAGGGAGTAGTACACAGTGTTGTACGAGATCTTCCGTTTCTTGGCAATTTCTCGCATGGGATAGCCTTCATTTCTCAGAACAAGAATAGACTGACGAGTTTCAGATGAAAGTTTGTTTCTGGCCATTTTGAGCCTGTAATCGAACCAACAAATGCTGATGCTCCAGATACTCAAATAGTCTAAAGAAGGCCAGTTTTATTGCTTCTTTTAATCAGGACAACAGTTTTCAGCTGTTCTAACATAATTGCAAAAGGGTTTTCTAATGATCAATTAGCCTTTTAAAATGATAAACTTGGATTAGCTAACACAACGTGCCATTGGAACACAGGAGTGATGGTTGCTGATAATGGGCCTCTGTTCGCCTATGAAGATATTCCATTAAAAATCAGACATTTCCAGCTACAATAGTCATTTACAACTGTTATGGCTAGCGTTCCCCTAGGGGAACACCCCCCTGCCCCCCATTCAGCTGAAAAGGTGGCGCGGGAAATTCAAAAAATATTATTTAGAAATATTTTCACAGTCACAAAAGCAGAAATATAGATCAAATGAATCACTAACCTTTGATTATCTCCACCAGATGACACTCATAGGACATCATGTTATAGATGTATTGTGTGTTTTGTTCGATAATGTGCATATATATATATACAGTGCCTTGCGAAAGTATTCGGCCCCCTTGAACTTTGCGACCTTTTGCCACATTTCAGGCTTCAAACATAAAGATATAAAACTGTATTTTTTTGTGAAGAATCAACAACAAGTGGGACACAATCATGAAGTGGAACGACATTTATTGGATATTTCAAACTTTTTTAACAAATCCAAAACTGAAAAATTGGGCGTGCAAAATTATTCAGCCCCCTTAAATTAATACTTTGTAGCGCCACCTTTTGCTGCGATTACAGCTGTAAGTCGCTTGGGGTATGTCTCTATCAGTTTTGCACATCGAGAGACTGACATTTTTTCCCATTCCTCCTTGCAAAACAGCTCGAGCTCAGTGAGGTTGTATGGAGAGCATTTGTAAAATGAACATCAAATGGCACTGTTTTCAAAATTGAGTTCTCACTTCCTGTTTGGATTTCTTCTCACGTTTTTGTCTGCCATATGAGTTCTGTTATACCCACAGACATAACTCAAACAGTTTTAGAAACGTCAGAGTGTTTTCTATCCACCAGTAATAATAATATGCATATATTCCCATCTGGGAAAGAGTAGGAGGCAGTTTACTCTGGGCATGCCTTTCATCCAAAAGTGAAAATGCTGCCCCCTAGCCCCAACAGGTTTTAACAATGTCTACACTGTATGATGTTATTTTAATAGACAAAAAAATTGCTTTTCTATTCAAAAACAAGGACATTTCTTAGTGTCCCCAAACTTTTTAATGGTAGAGTATATATATATATTTTACAATATTTGCAAACTGATGTGTGACACGTTTTGATTACAAAATAACTTGCAAAACAGGCAAGCCGCCCCAGAAATCTGGGGCTCAAAACAGGGGGGGCAATAATTTGGGATTGAAAACGTATAGGCAGCCTAGCCAACCTAATTTTGAATATAAACCAAATTTGATCACATTCACATTTTCTCCTGACACACAAATGGACTATAAATATATAACGTTACCAATTAGTTACCCTTACCAAATGGACAGCGCACATAGGCTGTATGCATATGCTCTTATTTGTAGCCTACAGTTGATCAGATGGAAAAATGGTCTTGTTTTCATCCCATACAGCAAGTCAAATCTCTAATGTTTAGGTGTAGCCTAGGCTGCTGCTACATTTATTTAATCCCTTTTTGCTTGTGTCTGTCCGGAGTGATGGAAAGTGGAAAGCCTTGAGCACGCGTTAAAAGCATGTGCTGCGTCAACCTCTAACTTTTAATGGATGATGCGATGGAAGCTATCAAATTATTCTGAATGATGATTCAGAATAATGATTACATAAAAGTGATGATTACATAAAAGCCAGTAGAAAGTTCCATATGTTCAGCAAGTAAAGCATCATTATGTCCAATTACCACTACAACATCTTTGTGGTTGACCGAGGTAAAGAGAACATTCAGGTTGGATATTCAACTATTCGCATGCAGTTTTCCTTAAATCCACCAACAGCAGTTAGGGACCGTCAACAATTTTTTCTAATTTCAATAGCTCTTTAACAATTCATCCTAAAACTTTAAAAACTGGTTCTAGCTAAACCGATGGCATAGACACACATTGCACACACTTTTTTGGGTTGGTTTACATCTCACACTATTTTAAATAATTGATTTTAATTTCTAAAATTCAATAGTGCCTTGGTCTTGTGACCCACACACCTCAAACAATATTCAGAATGTACACTCAGTGGGCCTACACATTGCACACCCTTTTGTTTGTCCATTTGCATCTCATGAGATTTTACATTAATTTTCAACATGTTACACTCAATAGCTCCTTGGTCATGTGACCTGCTGACCTCAACCAAGGTTCAGAATGTCCACTAACTACCCTACTATATTGCACACCCTTTTCTATGTCCCTTTTCATCTCAGGTGATTTTGCATACATTTCTCAAATTAAAAATTTCAATAGCTCCTTGGTCATGTGACCTGCTGACCTTAAATCAAATCAAATTTATTTATATAGCCCTTCGTACATCAGCTGATATCTCAAAGTGCTGAACAAAAACCCAGCCTAAAACCCCAAACAGCAAGCAATGCAGATGTAGAAGCACGGTGGCTAGGAAAAACTCCCTAGAAAGGCCAAAACCTTGGAAGAAACCTAGAGAGGAACCAGGCTATGTGGGGTGGCCAGTCCTCTTCTGGCTGTGCCGGGTGGAGATTAGAAACAGAACATGGCCAAGATGTTCAAATGTTCATAAATGACCAGCATGGTCGTATAATAATAAGGCAGAACAGTTGAAACTGGAGCAGCAGCACGGTCAGGTGGACTGGCGACAGCAAGGAGTCATCATGTCAGGTAGTCCTGGGGCATGGTCCTAGGGCTCAGGTCCTCCGAGAGAGAGAAAGAAAGAGAGAATTAGAGAGAGCATATGTGGGGTGGCCAGTCCTCTTCTGGCTGTGCCGGGTGGAGATTATAACAGAACATGGCCAAGATGTTCAAATGTTCATAAATGACCAGTATGGTCAAATAATAATAAGGCAGAACAGTTGAAACTGGAGCAGCAGCACGGCCAGGTGGACTGGGGACAGCAAGGAGTCATCATGTCAGGTAGTCCTGGGGCATGGTCCTAGGGCTCAGGTCCTCCGAGAGAGAGAAAGAAAGAGAGAATTAGAGAGAGCATATGTGGGGTGGCCAGTCCTCTTCTGGCTGTGCCGGGTGGAGATTATAACAGAACATGGCCAAGATGTTCAAATGTTCATAAATGACCAGCATGGTCCAATAATAATACGGCAGAACAGTTGAAACTGGAGCAGCAGCACGGCCAGGTGGACTGGGGACAGCAAGGAGTCATCATGTCAGGTAGTCCTGGGGCATGGTCCTAGGGCTCAGGTCCTCAGAGAGAGAGAGAGAAAGAGAGAATTAGAGAACGCACACTTAGATTCACACAGGACACCGAATAGGACAGGAGAGGTACTTCAGATATAACAAACTGACCCAAGCCCCCCGACACATAAACTACTGCAGCATAAATACTGGAGGCTGAGACAGGAGGGGTCAGGAGACACTGTGGCCCCATCCGAGGACACCCCCGGACAGGGCCAAACAGGAAGGATATAACCCCACCCACTCTGCCAAAGCACAGCCCCCACACCACTAGAGGGATATCTTCAACCACCAACTTACCATCCTGAGACAAGGCAGAGTATAGCCCACAAAGATCTCCGCCATGGCACAACCCAAGGGGGGTCACCAACCCAGACAGGATGACCACATCAGTGAATCAACCCACTCAGGTGATGCACAACTTGCAGACTTGTTTTTGAGTTGCTGTGCGTTATGTTGCCAACCTATTTTGCTACCTGACAACATTACGGTTTTTACTTTTTAATTACCGTTTATATATATATATATTTATTTTTTTACTCAACTTTTTCACTCCGGACGCTTTATCTGGACACGATTCGTCAGGACCTCCAACAGCCAAAGCTAAGTAGTAACATTAACATGATGCCTTCTAATTGCAGTCGCTGTACTCGCCTTACGGCGAGGATAGCTGTGCTACAAGCCCAGCTTCAGACGCAATCGTTAGGCAAGGGTAATTTCAGTGTAGGAAAGGATGAAACAGCGTCTGTGCCACCAGTAAGTACAGATAGTAGTATAAATCCCCTGGCACAGTCCCCGCAGCCGGACAACTTTCTCACGGTTTCTGGAAGGAAATGCTGTAGGAACGCTCAACCGGTGTCGCTCATTCAGCCGACAGAAACTTTCAACCGGTTTTCCCCATTAAGCAGCGAGTCGGAGTCAGAGGCCGAGTCTTCTCTGGTCTCTACTCCTCTCGTTACGGGGTCTGAGACGCCGAAGCTTCCCACCATTAGCTCTGACAAATTGAAAACTCTAGTCATTGGCGACTCCATTACCCGCAGTATTAGACTTAAAACAAATCATCCAGCCTTAAAACAATCATCCTATTTACCAGGGGGCAGGGCTACCGACGTTAAGGCTAATCTGAAGATGGTGCTGGCTAAAGCTAAAACTGGCGAGTGTAGAGAGTATAGAGATATTGTTATCCACGTCGGCACCAACGATGTTAGGATGAAACAGTCAGAGATCACCAAGCTAGAAAGATGTGTCGGCATCGAGTAATTGTCTCTGGCCCCCTCCCAGTTAGGGGGAGTGATGAGCTCTACAGCAGAGTCTCACAACTCAATCGCTGGTTGAAAACTGTTTTCTGCCCCTCCCAAAAGATAGAATTTGTAGATAATTGGCCCTCTTTCTGGGACTCACCCACAAACAGGACCAAGCCTGACCTGCTGAGGAGTGACAGACTCCATCCTAGCTGGAGGGGTGCTCTCATCTTATCTACCAACATAGACAGGGCTCTAACTCCTCTAGCTCCACAATGAAATAGGGTGCAGGCCAGGCAGCAGGCTGTTAGCCAGCCTGCCAGCATAGTGGAGTCTGCCACTAGCACAGTCAGTGTAGTCAGCTCAGCTATCACCATTGAGACCGTGTCTGTGCCTCGACCTAGGTTGGGCAAAACTAAACATGGCGGTGTTCGCCTTAGCAATCTCACTAGGATAGACCACCTCCATTCCTGTCATTATTGAAAGAGATCATGATACCTCACATCTCAAAATAGGGCTACTTAATGTTAGATCCCTTACTTCAAAGGCAATTAAAGTCAATTAACTAATCACTGATCATAATCTTGATGTGATTGGCCTGACTGAAACATGGCTTAAGCCTGATGAATTTACTGTGTTAAATGAGGCCTCACCTCCTGGCTACACTAGTGACCATATCCCCCGTGCATCCCGCAAAGGCGGAGGTGTTGCTAACATTTACGATAGCAATTACGATTTACAAAAACAAAATGATGTTTTCGTCTTTTGAGCTTCTAGTCATGAAATCTATGCAGCCTACTCAATCACTTTTTATAGCTACTGTTTACAGGCCTCCTGGGCCATATACAGCGTTCCTCACTGAGTTCCCTGAATTCCTATCGGACCTTGTAGTCATAGCAGATAATATTCTAATCTTTGGTGACTTTAATATTCACATGGAAAAGTCCACAGACCCACTCCAAAAGGCTTTCGGAGCCATCATCGACTCAGTGGGTTTTGTCCAACATGTCTCTGGACCCACTCACTGTCACAGTCATACGCTGGACCTAGTTTTGTCCCATGGAATAAATGTTGTGGATCTTAATGTTTTTCCTCATAATCCTGGACTATCGGACCACTATTTTATTAAATTGCAACAAATAATCTGCTCAGACCCCAACCAAGGAACATCAAAAGTCGTGCTATAAATTCACAGACAACACAAAGATTCCTTGATGTCCTTCCATATTCCCTCTGTCTACCCAAGGACGCCAGAGGACAAAAATCAGTTAACCACCTAACTGAGGAACTCAATTTAACCTTGCGCAATACCCTAGATGCAGTTGCACCCCTAAAAACTAAAAACATTTCTCATAAGAAACTAGCTCCCTGGTACACAGAAAATACCCGAGCTCTGAAACAAGCTTCCAGAAACTTGGAACGGAAATGGCGCCACACCAAACTGGAAGTCTTCCGACTAGCTTGGAAAGACAGTACCGTGCAGTACCGTAGAGCCCTTACTGCTGCTCGATCATCCTATTTTTCTAAATTAATTGAGGAAAATAAGATACTGTCGCAAAGCTAACTAAAAAGCAGCATTCCCCAAGAGAGGATGACTTTCATTTTAGCAGTGATAAATTCATGAACTTTTTTGAGGAAAAGATTATGATTATTAGAAAGCAAATTACGGACTCCTCTTTAAATCTGCGTATTCCATCAAAGCTCAGTTGTCCTGAGTCTGCACAACTCTCCCAGGACTTAGGATCAAAGGAGACACTCAAGTGTTTTAGTACTATATCTCTTGACACAATGATGAAAATAATCATGGCCTCTAAACCTTCAAGCTGCATACTGGACCCTATTCCAACTAAACTACTGAAAGAGCTGCTTCCTGTGCTTGGCCCTCCTATGTTGAACATAATAAACGGCTCTCTATCCACCGGATGTGTACCAGACCCACTAAAAGTGGCAGTAATAAAGCCTCTCTTGAAAAAGCCATACCTTGACCCAGAAAATATGAAAAACTATCGGCCTATATCGAATCTTCCATTCCATTTTAGAAAAGGCTGTTGCACAGCAACTTACTGCCTTCCTGAAGACAAACAATGTATACGAAATGCTTCAGTCTGGTTTTAGACCCCATCATAGCACTGAGACGGCACTTGTGAAGGTGGTAAATTACCTTTTAATGGCATCAGACCGAGGCTCTGCATCTGTCCTCGTGCTCCTAGACCTTAGTGCTGCTTTTGATACCATTGATCACCACATTCTTTTGGAGAGATTAGAAACCCAAATTGGTCTACACGGACAAGTTCTGGCCTGGTTTAGATCTTATCTGTCGGAAAGATATCAGTTTGTCTCTGTGAATGGTTTGTCCTCTGACAAATCAACTGTAAATTTCGGTGTTCCTCAAGGTTCCGTTTTAGGGCCACTACTGTTTTCACTATATATTTTACCTCTTGGGGATGTTATTCGAAAACATAATGTTAACTTTCACTGCTATGCGGATGACACACAGCTGTACATTTCAATGAAACATGGTGAAGCCCCAAAATTGCCCTTGCTAGAAGCATGTGTTTCAGACATAAGGAAGTGGATGGCTGCAAACTTTCAACTTTTAAACTTGGACAAAACAGAGATGCTTGTTCTAGGTCCCAAGAAACAAAGAGATCTTCTGTTGAATCTGACAATTAATCTTAATGGTTGTACAGTCGTCTCAAATAAAACTGTGAAGGACCTCGGCATTACTCTGGACCCTGATCTCTCTTTTGAAGAACATATCAAGACCATTTCAAGGACAGCTTTTTTCCATCTACGTAACATTGCAAAAATCAGAAACTTTCTGTCCAATAATTATGCAGAAAAATTTATCCATGCTTTTGTCACTTCTAGGTTAGAATTTAGCAATATTAGCAATGCTCTACTTCCCGGCTACCCGGATAAAGCACTAAATAAACTTCAGTTGGTGCTAAATACGGCTGCTAGAATCCTGACTAGAACCAAAAAATTTGATCATATTACTCCAGTGGCTAGCCTCTTTACACTGGCTTCCTGTCAAAGCAAGGGCTGATTTCAAGGTTTAACTGCTAACCTACAAAGCATTACATGGGCTTGCTCCTACCTATCTCTCTGATTTGGTCCTGCCGTACATACCTACACGTACGCTACGGTCACAAGACGCAGGCCTCCTAATTGTCCCTAGAATTTCTAAGCAAACAGCTGGAGGCAGGGCTTTCTCCTATAGAGCTCCATTTTTATGGAACGGTCTGCCTACCCATGTCAGAGACGCAAATTCGGTCTCAACCTTTAAGTCTTTACTGAAGACTCATCTCTTCAGTGGGTCATATGATTGAGTGTAGTCTGGCCCAGGAGTGGGAAGGTGAACAGAAAGGCTCTGGAGTAACGAACCGCCCTTGCTGTCTCTGCCTGGCCGGTTCCCCTCTTTCCACTGGGATTCTCTGCCTCTAACCCTATTACAGGGGCTGAGTCACTGGCTTACTGGGGCTCTCTCATGCCACTTGACCTTAACCAAGGTTAAGAATGTCCACTAACTACCCTTCTATATTGCACACCCTTTTGTTTGTCCCTTTTCATCTTACTCGATTTTACATTAATTTTCAACATGTTCCATTCAATAGCTCCTTGGCCGTGTGACCAACTGACCTCAACCAAGGTTCTTAAAGGCCATTAACTACCCTTCGATATTGCACAGCCTTTTGTTTGTCCATTTTCATCTCACTCGATTTTACATGCAGTTCTCAATATTGTAAAATTCCATAGTTCCTTGGTCATGTGACCTACTGACCTCAAACAAGGTGCAGAATGTACAGTAGGTGGGCCTAGACATTGCACTCCCTTTAGTTTGTCCATTTTCACCTAACTCGATTTGACATGCATTTTTTTCACAATTAAACATTTCAATAGCTCATTGGTTATGTGAACTACTTGCCTCAAACAAGGTACAGAATGTACACTCAGTGGGCCTACACATTACACATCCTTTAGTTTGTCCATTTTTATCTCACACGTTTTTAGATGAATTTTGTCAAATTTAGAATTTCAATAGCTCCTTGAACATGTGACCTACTGACCTCAAACAAGGTTCAGATTGTCCACTGACTACCTTCCTATGATACACAACCTTTAGTTTGTCCATTTTCATCTCACATGGTTTTATTCCAACAGTTCCCTGGTCATGTGACCTACATCCCTCAAACTACTTTCAGAACATCCACTGACTAGCCTTATACATGGCCCACCCTTTTGTTTGTCTATTTTCCTCTCACACGATTTTACATTAATTGCCTGTTCTGCTCCCCTGAAGGACAGTGTCACTCACACACCTAATCACTTGGGCCTTCTCCCTGGGGCCTTCCTAGCCTCCAGGCCATCTCCATAACCTTGCCCACCAGGCAAACCAGGGCACCCACACTTAAGCACCCCTCCCTGGGCACTAAGATGTCTATATTTCCGCTGTCAGGAACCACGCTCACCTGGTAACCCGAAACAGGCTCTGTGTGCCTGGTAACCCAAAACAGTCTCTGTGCACCTGGTGACCCACCTGCTTTTTTCCACTCAGAGACTAAGTCCCCTCTCCAACCTCCATGGCCCCCGAGTCCGGCCGCCCCTGCTCGGACTCCGAGTGCACTTGTGCACCCGGTGACCCTTTGACTTCCACAGCGTGTCCCAACCTGACTTACATTCCCACCAGAGGATGACCCCTGGTGGATGGGCGACCATCACCTAGCCCCCTACCTGTCCAGAGCCCCATGTCAATGTCTTACGTCTTCTACCTGCCTGCCTGGGCTCTCTCACACTGTGTCTGGCCTCTGGTCCCTGGCCCTTCTGTGTGAACATGGTAAACTGTAATAAAATAAGGAGGATGGTGGAGCAAAGACGCCTTCTGTCCCGACAAAAGCTTGGACTGATAGCTGACTTTCAATAGATCACAGCGAGTGAGCTGCTCTGCTACGAATGATACCCTGACCCAGAATCAGGTCATCTTCGAGTGATTTATCTCAGGTTCCCCACTAAATGCGGTGCGCATCAGGAGAGGGGTGAAAACTCATCTGGCTGCACCCCGACCCCGTCTCGAACGGCTTTACTCACCTGCCAAAAGAGGCAGACTATCCTGGGCCAACCGAATATCCATGGTGCTACTGTAGCCAATGTGAAATTGCTAGCTAGTTAGCGGTGGTGCGCGCTACTGTTGTTTCAATCGGTTACGTCACTTGCTCTGGGACCTTGAAGTAGTGGTTCCCCTTGCTCTGCAAGGGCCGCGGCTTTTGTGGAGCGATGGGTAACGATGCTTCGAGGGTGACTGTTGATGTGTGCAGAGCGTCCCTGGTTCACGCCCAGGTCGGGGCGAGGGGACGGACGTAAAGTCTATACTGTTACATTGATGCTGTTGAAACGGATCACTGGTTGCTGCAGAAAGAGGAGGAGGTCAAAAGGGGGGTGAGTGTAGCCGGACGGACGTAAAGTCTATACTGTTACACTACGGTATCGTTACGTTTAGGGGGGATTCTGACTTAGAGGCGTTCAGTAATAATCCCACAGACGGTAGCATCGCACCGTTAGCATACACCAAATGTGCTTGGGTGATTTGAGTGCGACCGCGACAGGTGGGTACTGTCCTTTGAATTTCATCAAAGTTGACAATCAGTGATCCATGCCCAGTGGGAACCCAGGCTTCTTCTGTCCGTTTTATGGGTCCGCAGCAAATCAATGGGAGTGGGTGGTACTACCCACATCAGATGTAGGCCTCCCTCCCTAGACAATCTGGAGATACCTCTACAAGCGGATTCATGAAAGGCTCCCCGTTAACCAGCTATACTTTTGATACCAATTGGTATTAAATGCCCTCACCTTTTCATCTTTCCTCATGAAACAGATCTCAGGCAGAGGTCGACCCTCGGTTTTAATTCACACCTTTTCTGTGTACCCCAGAGAGTGAAAGGGGTTCAACAAAAACTAAACACAATTTGTGGTAGCATTGGTGGTGAAAAGTGCACACTCGAGCTGGTATCTAGCTAGTTAGCTATTGCTAACAAGTACTTGCTACTGAAGTTAGCAGGGCAAATTGAAATAAATTGCACTAACTGGACACAAAAATAAGGTTATAAAACCAAGAAAACAATGTATAATCTACCTCCTCCATCTCCTGTAACTTGAAGAAACGAATTTGAATTTAATAATATCAAAAAAATCCTCAACTATCACTTTTCAATCTCTATCCACTAATGCCACCAACTCAAGCTTCTCAACACATAGAACTCCTTATAATCCTCTGCGGCACAACCCCAATACAAAGCACTAGGTTTCTTTTCTGATCCTAATCGTATGATTGGATGGACAACATGTAAGTTCATACTGAAAAAGCTTTGATTGATTGGAGGACTTCCTCCAGAAGTGGTCATAATTACCATGTGGGTCTATGGAAGGGGTTGAGGCCTACGAGCCTCCTAGGTTTTGTATTGAAGTCAATGGATCCAGAGGAGGACAGAAGCTAGCTGTCCTCTGACTACATCATGGTGCTGACCCAGAGAGTGCTGTTGAAATTACTGTAGATCTTCCTTGCAAAATAGTGTGTTTTAATCAATTATTTGGTGACATATGAATATATTTAGTATAGTTTTATCTAAAAAGGAAAACTTTTTTTAGTGTATCACTATTTTTTTTTTTTATTCACTGAGGAGGATGGTCCTCCCCTTCCTCCTCTGAGGAGCCTCCACTGGTTGTTACCTCACAATAACTAGTGTTAGACAGGGTGCTAGGCAGCACAGGTAGATCCTGCTTTTGGGTGTGTCTACCTGGCAGGACACCCTGCCATGCCCCACCTGGTCATGCCTACCTGGTGACGGCCTTGCCACGCTCTGTCATGGCCTAGTAGGAGTGTCTCAGTCATGACAACGCCTGCCTGAGGGGGGTACATAATGATACCCAGAACAATACTGTTGCTGTCTCACTGAGAGGAGTGGACTGTGGAGTTCATATATTCACTCTGTCTCCCAAGTTACATCTAGTCTATGAGACCAGGCTGGTCTCCCTCTAGTGGGAAATAACCAAACTACTGTAACTGATATAACGATTATGGTGCTATTTGGGACTCAACCCACAAAACTTTCAACTGAACTTAGTCAAATATATATATTTTTTGTTTTATTCCCAACTCCTAAACACACCACCGACCACACACACCACACCTACAGCAGCACCCTTGAACAACTCATTAGCAGTCTTCATAAACCTTACCTCGATCCTGATCATCAATAAAACTCCCTACAACTCTATATTTGACAGAGATGTTTCCTCTCTCTCTGACCCCAATAATAACTGCCATGAAGAGGAACAGGTATGTGCATGTATGCACCTGCTAGTCAACAGACATGTCTTAGGTGAGTCACCTTTTCAGTCTGTTCCCAGAACAGTCACATCTAATTAACAAGGTGTGTCCGTCTCTAATACCTGTGTGAATATAGTACACTTGTGATCATAATACCTGTGTGAATAATAAACCTGTGATGATCATTATCTCACACTGGATTCCCCTCTTATTACTAAGAACAGCTATACCACAGAAGACAAAACACAAAACCTCCAGGACTTTCTACAACACCTGATCAAAGTGAATTTCCTGAAGCCTTCGTAAACTAAAGTAGCATGTTATTTCCCTCAACAACCCTATTTGTAGAACAGCAAAGTGCTTCTGTTCACATTCTCATGACTGTTTAGCAGGGATGTGGAGAGAATATATGCCTGTGTCCCAAACAGCACACGATTCCCTACATAGTGCATTACGTTTGACCAGGGCCCACATACTTCATTACATTTGACCAGTCCTATGAGCCCAGGTCAAAAGTAGTGCACTATGTAGAGAATAGAGTAACATTTGAAATGCAGTACAATTGTAATAATTTAGCTACAGACACCCTCCCCCGTGTGTATTCTACTGGTTAATTTAACACCATAACCCATATGTCCACATGAGGTTGTGTCAGTATAGACTAGAGCCAGCTCAGGGATGTCTGTATACAAGCCTCTCTTTATGTCTCTCTCTGTGCCTGACGCCGCCTCAGCTTGGGTTACACCAACACTGCTTCACCATGACAAGAGTGTTGTGTTTCAAATGGAGCAGATAGAAAGAGAGGACGGAGAAAGTGAGAGAGACTAAGGTAGAGGGAGGGAGAGAGAGGGGGAATTTACAGCTGTACTCCACCCTTGTTATTAAGTTCCATTAAACATGTTAGAGCCAATCTCTTTGTGTGTGTGTGTGTGTGTGTGTGTGTGTGTGTGTGTGTGTGTGTGTGTGTGTGTGTGTGTGTGTGTGTGTGTGTGTGTGTGTGTGTGTGTGTGTGTGTGTGTGTGTGTGTGTGTGTGTGTGTGTGTGTGTGTGTCTTTGTATGACATGCTCATACAGGGTTTGATTGTCTGTGTTTATACCTGTGGTGGACAAGTGTTGGGGCGTTTCCAGAAAGACTGGTTCTGTCTCTCTCCCTTTCCTCTCTCCAGTCCGACCTACAGTACATACTCCTCTCCCTGTCCACCGCTCAAAGTTCTATTCTGCACTCTTTTTCATTCTCTCTTCTTCCTGTACCCCCCTCTACCTCTCTCTTCATTCTCCCTTTCTCCCCTATCCCCACCTTCTCTCTCCCACTCCCTCATCTCTCTCTCTATCTCTTTTTTTTTTCACGTTTCCCTGAAAGTATGACTCATCCATCCAACACACCTCTGCGGCTACACCCTCATAAAATAATTGAACAGTTCTACTGAGGGCTCCTTTTAATCCCAATGTATTTTACTCTTGGTTATTTCATTTCCTGGATACATAAAGCTGTAGATGAATTAACAGAAACACACCCGTACATGCTCCTCATTGAATTTAACCAATATTAATGCTTTTAGCTCTACAAAAAACGAAACTGTACATCAATGATGAAGTGCAATTAATGAATGAATCTATTTTCCAGCACCCTCTCTTTATACCATATCACAACCAGCCACATGTCAGAACACGTGTATAGAACATTAATGCTAGCTATCTTTCCAGAGTGGTATACAGCAAAGGGGCGGCAGGGTAGCCTAGTGGTTAGAGCGTTGGACTAGTAACCGGAAGGTTGCAAGTTCAAACCCCCGAGCTGACAAGGTACAAATCTGTCATTCTGCCCCTGAACAGGCAGTTAACCCACTGTTCCTAGGCCGTCATTGAAAATAAGAATTTGTTCTTAACTGACTTGCCTTAAATAAAGGTAAAATTTAAATAAAAAAGAGGAATAAAGAATGCTGATAATACAGACGGAAGAATCTCTACTTTTACAAGGATTTGAAAGTGGCACATTTAATTTCATTGCAGCCTGAGGTGTTTTGTTATTTATAATGAAGCAGAGTTGGCAACTTTCATTTCCATAAAAATTCCCACTTTAAAACAACATTTTCATTTAGGCCTAAAAGGCAAGAATGTTTGACTTTCGATTCCATTTAACCCTACAGGATATGTCACACAAGATTAACAAATACTTTTGTAAATGTTCTATAGTGTAGGAAATGACTTGATAACTTCTTTCCAATACATTTTAAATGGCACTGTCATAAGTCTAGGTGATGCGGGTAAGGCAGAGTCAGGCTCAGGACACAGACATTCTCTAGTCACGTGCATGCAATTTATTTATTTTTTTACCTTTATTTAAGGCAAGTCAGTTAAGAACACATTCTTATTTTCAATGACGGCCTGGGAACAGTGGGTTAACTGCCTGTTCAGGGGTAGAACGACAGATTTGTACCTTGTCAGCTCAGGGGTTTGAACTCGCAACCTTCCTAGTCCAACGCTCTAACCACTAGGCTACGCTGCCGCAATGCATACATGTGTCACATAAAGAGAGCAAGGGTTGTGGGAATAGGGAATGTTTTTCCTAAACAAATTAGGGATTTGGGTAACAGAACTTTTCAGTCAGAAATATGGCTGTTATTATGTTTTAGCTTCAGCGCGATAAACACGGATGTTCTATGGTGGTCGCTGCAGCAGGGAGGAGAGAGAGATGACGGGTGCTAGTCACACAGTCACTCGCTGTATTTTTTCTTTTTTAACAGCGTATCAAGCCTCAGCCCGGCCCTGCACAAACAATCAAATCAATTGCTGCTCGGACTCCCTCTAGTCATTTGTGTGTCTTAATTATTTAATCAAACAGTGTGATTAAATGAATATAGTTGATTTGATTAAAACACATAAGATGTGTCAATATATGGAAAAATACATGTTTAAAAAATTCGTCCAGGATTCTCCTACCCAGTCTAACTGTGCCTAGGGGCCCCTGACAGCCTGCCTGCCTGAGTTGCCTCCTCTCACATCATCACCTAGCAGTGCACTCTAGACCTAAGCACCTTATGAAGTCACTGTGTGATTTACAGTAGGCTATACAGTATACTACCTTGCCATGTTCGTTTACCTTACATTACATTACCCAACTTTACCCAACCTTACCAGAATGTGTGACTTCAACAGGTAATATTTTGTCAATAGGCTTACCACATGACAGTTTACATTGCATATACTCTTTATACAAAAGACATCCATCAAGATCCTTGAATATTTTGTCATACAATACAACGAGATATGAGAGATAGCAAGAGAGGCAGAAAACATACAAATTCATCTGATATGGACACTGCATCAAGAAATAGTAGCCTGGACAAAACAATAGCTTGTCATTATAAGGTGAGTTATTTACATAGCCTTGTTCTGTTCCATGTTATCTACCTATATAACACTCTAAATGCCCCATGTCATGTTGTTAAGTTCAAAAGAAAACAATATCAATATTGCTAAGCACCATTCAAACCAATGAGGTATCACTTTAAAACCAATTATCTGATCATCATATTTCCCAAGCTCTTGAAAAGCAAAAGAAGCATTTCAGGTGTCTTATCTCACTTGCTCTGTCTCTTTATTGCCAAAGCAAGTGAAGTAGATAATAAACAAATGTGAAATAACAATACAAATTAACATTAAACATCACACTCACAAAAGTTCCAAAAGAATAAAGACATTATTTCACATACAGAGAGAGAGAGAGAGAGAGAGGGGAGAGAGAGGAGAGAGAGGGAGATAGAGAGAGAGAGGAGAGAGAGGAGAGAGAGAGAGGGGAGAGAGAGAGATCTCCTTACCCCAGGTGAGGGTGTGGATGTGGTGTCACCAACCAACCAAAGAAGAGGAGGAGGCACCGCCTCAATTTACCGTACATCAACAGTGCACTGAAAGAAGTCTCTCACCCACGTCCACTATTATAACGTCGAGGACTCGCTTGTGGATATAGCTCGGATTCTAGCACAGGTGTTTGGATTTTGGGACATTCTTCCGGTCATGAATCGGGGTTCTTTGCCCGCCGCTGCTTTTTTGCTACTTATATTCACGGTGAGTTATCTTATTTGACGTTACCGGCGTTGTTTTTGGATTATATATATTTTTTGTGTTGGGGAAGCTAAATTACTTGGAAAATATAGTTTACGCGATACCAACTACGTCACACTGGAAGACGTTAAGCTAAACTAAAGCTACCCTTAAGAAACACATAGTCTAAAGTTACTATCTATCTAAATTTGAAATGTCATATAATACAAATTACATGAACAGATCCCTATGTAGTTAGATGATAACATCATCTGTAATTTATCATATTAAACACAAAAACGATGTTTCAAGTGAGAATTAGGCTATAGGCAGGTCTAATGGCGAAAAATAAATTCACCGATATGTTATTTTATTCTTTGCAAAACAAATAGTGTGTAACGTTAGTTAGTTTCAGTAGCTAAATTACACGGTACATGCCAACGAGTAATTAACTAGACCTACTGAAAACACTACCAATATTTGAATTTAGTTCATCTAACACTACTACTGCAAAATGTAATAGTACCCAACACTGGCAATTGTACACTTTTCTTGTTGGTATTCTTTTTTTGGTCGTTCCGACATGGGCGTTCTGACACTCATAACCGTACGGATATGTTTGGCTGTAGTAGGCTACTGGTAGCCTAGCTAGTTGTTAAATACATTTATATTCCTTGCCTTTTCAGTTTATAAAGTCATAAGCAGTCTCATCTCGCTCCCAGAGTGTGCCGTTATTAAAAATACAAAAAGGAGTTGTGTAATAAACACTTTTATAAATGGTATAAAAGGTGACTGTCTACCGGTCAAATATGCGCGAGACAAGTGCGCACAACTCATTGACTATCAAAGGGATTATGACGGTCCACAAGCGCACCCATTCTTTCTGTAGGTCTATACAATTATTATTTTTCTGAGGTTACAAAATAATGTGTCACTTTTCTAACGAATATTGACAGTAGGCTTATAATCTTTAGGCCACACATTTCAGGTGGTTAGGCTTATAACCCAGTCAATCAAGAGCCCATAACCTTTACTTGGGGGTCACGTAGGACTGACATGTTATTTTGTTATAACCCTCTGGTCGAGCCAGAACCACCATAAAAAGGAGAACATGTCCAAAGTTTAGTGTTTTGTTATTTGCATATACACAGGTGTCATGGTAACATTGCTCTCACTCATGACAGTGAGAAAGAATCCCTTTCATTTTGAGAGCACTGCTTGAAAGTTGTTTTGAAATATGAATAAGGCCTCCTACAATACATTTTAAAAATGGCATCCACAGAACGGTTTCCACCAAAATTGGCTATAGGCCTATCGTAAGAATACCTGAAAATAAATAAATGCTTTTTGGTCTGAATTTAAGGTTATGGTTTGGCATAAGGTTAGCAGTGTGGTTAAGGTTAGGTTTAAAATAACATTTTAAGAGATAAGTAGGAGTTTATGACTTTGTGGCTGTGGTAACTAGTTGCAACCTTGCAGAACCGTCCCACTGGGCACAAACGTCAATTAAACGTCTTTTCCACTATGGTTCAACGTAATTTAATTGATTATGTGGAAACGATGTTGATTCAACCAGTGTGTGCCCAGTGGGTTTTGGGTGTGTATCATGGCTGCGGATCACAGCTGAGAGATATAGCGGAACTAGCCTAACCTTGTACATTATAGAAAATAGTATTTCTACAGCATTCACTCAAATGTTCTTTAAAGGGCATGAATTTGACTTCATGTGGTTGTTACTAGTTACCACAAGCACAAAGTCAAAATATGCTAGGCCTGTCTATATTGTAAAAGTCAATAAATTTACTCTGTGGTTAATATTAGGTTTATGGTTAAGTTTGAAATCAGATTTGAAGAACATCAATTGTAGAAATACACAGGGTTTAGCCAAAACTATGACTTTATGGCTGTGGTAACTAGTGACAACAGTTTCATGTTGACGATGACCTGGCTGTCAAAGCTAGTTGGTCATTCCATCCACAGGGCTATTTGTCAAACATGTTAATGCATCCCAAATCTCTCCCTATTTAGTGCACTACTTTTGACCAGGCCTATAGGACTCACGTAGGGCTCTGGTCAAAAGTAGTGCACTATATAGGGAATAGGATGCCATTTAGCATGTGTTTTTTTGCCAGTCCTGATTCATCTTTTGTTCTCACGTGCCCACCCACTATTACATACAGGTTCATACTCCTCCTTGCGAGCTACAATAACTATTCTTTACTTAGGAGTGGTTGGCTGGGTGGGTCTGCAGTAGGCTTGGCACGGTCTCACTGCTTGGGGCGGCAGGGTAGACTAGTGGTTAGAGCGTTGAACTAGTAACCGAATGGTTGCAAGTTCGATTCCCCGAGCTGACAAGGTACAAATCTGTCGTTCTGCCCCGAACAGGTAGTTGAATTGAAAATAAGAATTTGTTCTTAACTGACTTGCCTAGTAAAATTAAGGTTAAAATTCTAATTCACAGTTATGCCTCAGCACTTAAGTGGGTTTAGGATGTACACTGTATCATAACAGGTTTATGTTCATTACAAGTCACAGTAATGAGTGTTTGACTGACAGATCAAAGAGTAACTCACTACAAGAGAGGGACATACAACAATGGCTCTTCCTATACCAGGACCCCAAACTAAAATGGGAGATTAAATTGTTGACTGTCAGGTAAAAAAAATATGCCAGTCCGTGGACTGGAAATTGAGACACACTGATCTAGAGAAACATAATGCAAGTAATACTCTCTCTTTATCTTTTTTTCTCTCTCTCCACCTCTGAAAAACATGGGGTGTGCACAATCACTCACCATAAAGTATAACTCTGCCAGGTCTTTACCATTTGGAAGATCTGACTGAGTTATGAGAACTTGAGAAGGAGGAGCAATCAGTTAATATGTTCCAGACACATTGATAGTGGATGGGGTGGGTGAGAGGATGGGGTTTCTTCTAATGCTTTGTCACTGTTATCCATGAAAGTAACCATTGATGTATTTTGTTTTGTGAAAGCAGGTTTTAGTGTCTGTGGCTGTGGTGGAGGCACGTCATTCCGCTGGGCTAAGGAGACACAAGAGGGAATGGATCATCCCTCCCCAGAAACTAGATGAAAATGTAGACTACACCAAGAAAGAGTTTATCGCCAAGGTAATGCCACATGACGGAGGTGCAATTGGTCGCTAGAAGAGCCATATATTTAGAGAGTTAAGCCAACTTTTAGAATTTAGAATATTGTTCTAATTCTAGATATTCAGTTATTGTTTAGATTTTCCTGACATAATATTAATGGGGAGCTAACATGGTATAGTACCAGTCAAAAGTTTGAACACACCTAGCAGCATACCAGCCTGCATCCCACTGCTGGCTTGCTCCTGAAGATAAGCAGGGTTGGTCCTAGTCAGTCCCTAGATGGGAGATCAGATGCTTCTGGAAGTGGTGTTGGGGGGCCAGTAGGAGGCACTATTTCCTCTGGTATAACAAAAAAAAGTCCCAGGGCAGTGATTGGGGACATTGTCCTGTGTAGGGATGCTGTCTTGTGGATGGGATGTTAAATGGGTGTCCTGACCTTCTGTGGTCACTAAAGATCCCATGGCACTTATTGTAAGAGTAGGTGTTAACCCTGGTGTCTTGGCTAAATTCCCATTCTGGCCCATAACACCATCATGGCCACCTAATCATCCCCAGCTTACAATTAGCTTATTCATCCACTCTCTCCTGTAACTATTCCCCAGGTCATTGCTGTAAATGAGAATGTGTTCTCAGTCAATTTAACTGGTTAAATTTTAAAAAACGACTTATTCAAGGGATTTTCTTTATTTTTTAAAAAATGTCTACATTGTAGAAAACACTATGAAATAACACATATGAAATCATGTAGTAACCAAATAAGTGTTAAACAAATCTAAAAGTATTTCATATTATAGATTCTTCAAAGTATCCACCCTTTGCCTTGATGACAGCTTTGCACACTCTTGGCATTCTCTCAACCAGCTTCATGAGGTAGTCACCTGGAATGCATTTCAATTAACAGGTGTGCCTTGTTAAAAGTAAATTTGTGGAATTTCTTTTCTTCTTAGTCCGTTTGAGCCAATCAGTTGTGTTGTGACAAGGTAGGGGTGGTATACAGAAGATAGCCCATATTATGGCAAGAACAGCTCAAGTAAGCAAAGAGAAACAACAGTCCATCATTACTTTATGACATGAAGGTCAGTCAATCTGGAAAATGTCAAGAACTATGAAAGTTTCCTCAAGTGCAGTCACAAAAACCATCAAGCACTATGATGAAACTGGCTCTCATGAGGACCGCCACAGGAAAGAAAGACCCAGAGTAACCTCTGGAGAGGATAAGTTCATTAGAGTTACCAGACTCAGAAATTGGAAATTGCAGCCCAAATAAATGCTTCAAAGTTCAGAGGAGACTGCGTGAATCAGGCCTTCATGGTCGAATTCCTGCAAAGAAACAACTACAAAACAACACCAATAAGAAGAGACTTGCTTGGGCCAAGAAACACGAGCAATGGACATTAGACCGGTGGAAATCTGTCCTTTGGTCTGATGAGTCCAAATTTTTGATTTTTGGTTCCTACCGCCGTGTCTTTGTGAGACGCAGAGTAGGTGAACGGATGATCTCTGCATGTGTGGTTCCCACCATGAAGCATGGAGGAGGAGGTGTGCTGGTGTGGGGGTCCTCTGCTGGTGACACTGTCAGGGATTCATTTAGAATTCAAGGCACACTGAACCAGCATGGCTACCACAGCATTCTGCAGCGATACGCCATCCCATCTGGTTTGCGCTTAGTGGGGCTATCATTTGTTTTTCAACAGGATAATGACCCAACACACCACCAGGCTGTGTAAGGGATATTTGACCAACCAGGAGAGTGATGGAATGCTGCAACAGATGACCTGGCTTCCACAATCACCGGACTTCTACCCAACTGAGATGGTTTGGTATGAGTTGGACCATAGAGTGATGGAACAGCAAGAAGTGCTCAGCATATGTGGGAACTCCTTAAAGACTATTGGAAAAGCATTCCAGGTGAAGCTGGTTGAGAAAATGCCAAGATTGTGCAAAGCTGTCATTAAGGCAAAGGGTGGCTACTTTGAAGAATCTCAAATATAAAATATATTTTGATTTGTTTAACACTTTTTTGGTTACTACATGATTCCATGTGTTATTTCTTAGTTTTGATGTCTTCACTATTATTCTACAATGTAGAAAATAGTAAAAAATAAAAACCCTTGAATGAGTAGGTGTGTCTAAACTTTTGACTGGTACTGTAAATGCACTATAATGTGGAAACCACATTGATCCAACTCTTTAAATATGTGTCTCTCGTCTCTAGCAATGTTAATATTGCTGTCGTGTTTGTTGTATTTTGTGTTTGTGTCGACTCACTCCTCTATCTGTCTATCTGTGTGTCTGTGTTTCAGATCCGGTCAGATTCAGACGATGGGACTGGTAATGTGCAGTACTTCCTATCTGGGGTGGGAGCTTCTAAACCCCCCTTCCACCTGTTCAGAGTGAACCCTGACACCGGCTTTGTAAGAATCACTGGTATCCTGGACCGGGAGACTATCGCCATGTACAATGTGAGTATCACACCTACAGCAGAGCCAAATAACTGAAGATATAGCACAGGTGTATTAGTACTGCCGCAATGTATGATGTCCTTTGGTTTATTTATAGATAGATAGATGTGATGATGTTTTTTTTCTCTTCAGTTGTCAGGTACCGCTAAGTTCACTGATGGCAGTGAAGCAGAAAAGAACATTGATTTGAGGATCCAAGTTGTGGATCAAAATGATAACCCTCCTATTTTCGGTGATATTAACCCAGGAGAGGTGTACGAGCTTAGCCCAACAGGTAAGTGTTTGGCAATAAATCAATAACTTCCCCTAGAAAAGTGGGTTGCTCTGTTTAAGAGTGTCTGCTAAATGATTCAAATGTAAAATGTTTACAACTTCCCCTAGAAAATGGGAATGTGCCAATGCAATCCCAATGTGTGTTCTAGCTAATGACAGCATAATCTCTCATGGACAGACAACGTAACTAATAATCCAGTAGCTGGTGCAAGATTTTCATTCTAGGTTGCCAAGTTGAATGATAGCATGACAACATCCCATGAATGTTTTTTAAATGTCCTGGGGCGATGTTATTTGATGAACATTAATAGAGATATTAGTGTTGATGACAGTTTATTTTCTGTGTCTGTAGGCACGTCCATCATGACATTGACTGCAACAGACGCTGACGAACCAGGGAATGAGAACTCTAAGATTGCCTACACCATAATTAAACAGGAGCCTCCAGGAGAGAGCATGTTCCACATCACCAAGGATGGAGTACTGAAAGTAAAACAGCCCACACTGGACAGAGAGGTACATACAGCATAGTCACCCATCTTTATTTATTTTTTCTTTCTATGTATTTTGTCTTTATTTTTACCCCATTTTCGTGATATCCAATTGGTAGTTACAGTCTTGTCCCTTCACTGCAACTCCCGTACGGACTAGGGAGAGGCGAAGGTCAAGAGCTGTGCGTCCTCCGAAACATAACCCCGCCAAGCCGCACTGCTTCTTGACACACTGCTCGCTTAACCCGTAAGCCAGCCGCACCGATGTGTCAGAGGAAACACCGCACCCTTGGCGACCGTGTGTACATGCGCCCGGCCTGCCACAGGAGTCGCTAGAGCGCGATGGGACAAGGACTTCCCGGCCGCATGCACGCTGTTTTTAATAGACAGATTGTTATTAGACACTCAGTTTTTATATATATATATATTTGAATCTCTTTTGTTTTCTAGGTGCAGGACTGGTACATGCTGACAGTGAAAGGTACAGATCTAGATGGTAGACCAGAGGGCAACACCGGCACCGGAACCTTTAGAGTCAACATCAAGGATGTGAACGACAATCCTCCCACTCTGGAGAAAGATGAGGTATCTAGAACATTACTCCATCTGCCTGATCCCAGATCTGTATGTACTTTAGAAAACACTCCCAACAGCATACTCCAGCCTGATCCTAGATCTGTATAATATAATTGTTTCATTGTCTCACGTCAGATGATGACTCCATATGCACTGTTCATGGCAATGCATTGCTTTGGAATGGCACCATCTGTCGGAAGACAATGTTAACTAGTTATGCTAGTCAGAGGTGTTGACTAGCACATACACAGTTCTGGGACCAGGATAATATTACTCCCCCTCTGTATAGTATTAGGACACTAGAGGCTGATGTAGTGTCTGATACTCTTTGTGTGGTTCTGCAGTATGAGGGCAGTATTGAGGAGAACACAGAGAACGTGGAGGTGATGAGGTTCAAAGCGGAGGACATGGACATGGAGAACACTCCTAACTGGGCGGCTCAGTTTGAAATCGTCAAGGGAAACGAGGCGGGCTACTTCAGCATTGAGACAGACCCCAAGACCAACGAGGGAGTTCTGATACTCAAGAAGGTACGGCATGAGCTCTATCACACTGCACAGTCATACATTCACAGATATACTGTGTACACACACACACACATACAGATGCATTCACACACTTACACACACCTTTTCTCCTTTCTTTTTCTGCTGAAATGAAAGACAAGTGCCAGATCCATTTGTTTACATGTGCCTTTTTGTTTCTTCCATCCATTAGTCTGTAGACTATGAAGATGTCAAACACCTTGAGCTGGGAATAGCCGTAGCTAACCAGGCTCCACCTTATAATGGTGAAGGAGGAGGAGGAGGAGGAGGAGGAGGAAGTGGGACAGGAGGAGGAGGAGGAGGAAGTGGGACAGGAGGAGGAGGAGGCGGCAGTGGAGGCAGTGGAGGCGGCAGTGGAGGAGGCAGCAGTGGAGGAAGCGGCAGTGGAGGAGGAGGCAGTGGAGGAGGAGGTGGAGGATCGTGGTTTGGTGGTGGAGGTTCTACAGGGAAACCTATGAAGACCTACCCAGTGAAGATCGCTGTGAAGAACCAGCCAGAGGGGCCACGGTTTGACCCCAAGGTCAAGGCTATCCCCATCTCAGAGGGAGGAGACTTCAACATCAACAAGGTGATCGGCTCCTACCATGCCATCGACGGAGACACACTAATGCCTGCACAGAACGTCAGGTCTGTTGTCTCTCTCTCTCTCTCTCTCTCTCTCTCTCTCTCTCTCTCTCTCTCTCTCTCTCTCTCTCTCTCTCTCTCTCTCTCTCTCTCTCTCTCTCTCTCTCTCTCTCTCTCTCTCTCTCTCTCTCTCTCTCTCTCTCTCTCTCTCTCTCTCTCTCTCTCTCTCTCTCTCTCTCTCTCTCTCTCTCTCTCTCTCTCTCTCTCTCTCTCTCTCTCTCTCTCTCTCTCTCTCTCTCTCTCTCTCTCTCTCTCTCTCTCTCTCTCTCTCTCTCTCTCTCTCTCTCTCTCTCTCTCTCTCTCTCTCTCTCTCTCTCTCTCTCTCTCTCTCTCTCTCTCTCTCTCTCTCTCTCTCTCTCTCTCTCTCTCTCTCTCTCTCTCTCTCTCTCTCTCTCTCTCTCTCTCTCACACACACACACACTCTAGTGGTTAGAGAGTTGGACTAGTAACCAAAAGTTAACCCACTGTTCCTAGGCCGTCATTGAAAATATGAATTTGTTCTTAACTGACTTGCCTAGTTAAATAAAGGTAAAATAAACACACACACACACACACACACACACACAAACCCTATCCGATATGCATAAGTTCATATACCAAAACATTTTCCACTATCCCTGTTTTTCCTGATGTAGGTATGCTAAGGGCTCTGACCCAGACAACTGGCTGACAGTTGATGAGTTGACTGGGGATATTAAACTCAATAAGATGCCTGACAGAGAGTCCAAGTTCCTGGTCAACGGGACATACTACGCCAAAGTTCTCTGCATGACCCAAGGTAAGCTAGTTCAGCCTCTTGGCAGTTAGCTTCTTAGACTTGACACACAACACCATACAGTATATTGAATGTCAATGTGCCAAGGGAAGGATCTGAACCTGGGTCTCCAATGGGAGAAACCAAAATCTTAACAGTTAGCGCAATATGAAATTCCATCTTTGCCCAAGCGTGACACTGATTTGAAGCTGCACAGAGGGCTACCTCATCAGATCTGCTACCTTTGTATAGGCCATATGTTGCATAATATGAATAACTCAAGTTGAACTAGTTAGTCTATAGCCTTCTATTGCATTTATGAATGAAATGACATGATCTCTTATTACAATCTATTCTACATAGCACAAGATTATATAACATCAGTCTATATAACCCCTGAGCCTGAATCCTAACTTGTAACACTATCCATGTTCTGTGGCTTTGCTAAGCACTGAAAATAGAGAAGAGTAGACTCCTGTCTCCTTATAGCCTTGTATTCTGCTCATACTCCGTAATCCGTACATCAAGGCTGACCGGATGTAGCCTGTTCCCAGATCTGTTTGTGCTCTTGTAAACTCTATTGCTGTCTTCGTCAAGCCAAATATTTCATGTCATGTTTGGTATGACAATGAGTGACAAGGAGGTGACATGATAGCACAAACAGACTGGCACTAGATCTGATGTGCAGTAAAGGGGCCTGATTCACAAAACCTTCTTAACTGCCATTTTTTCCTTAACTATAGACTTGTGAAGAAAGTTCAGCAAAGTTGCTATTCCTCAATAAAGTTATTGGAAATATTCTTAATTTTTTTCCTATGTTTCTTCCTAAGAAAAACATAATGTTTTAGGATTCCTTCTTGGAAATGTACTTAACTTTAGGACAGCTAAACCCTTGTCTTGAGACGAATGGATACTTTTGTAACCAATATTTAAATGCAGCAAGAAAACAAATGAAACAGGCATTATCTAGCTAGCTAGTAATTAGCAATATATTACAATATTCTACAAGTGTTAAATATTTGAATGTTGAAAGATGAGACAGAGGAATTGAGGCGAGTAACCAGTCTTGTTCAGGACATTGCAATACATCCGGGTAACTCAAGCACACTGGTAAAAACACTGAAGTTGCAGTAATTAACATTTACAGATGGCATCACTGTGCCATCTTACACCCATAACATCTTACCTTCTATAAAATAGGACAGGAGCTGTCAATTCACTAACAAAACAAACCTAGTAATAATTTCCAACATTAACATTTTAGCTTTTTTTTCAGGTATCAACTTCACACATTTTGATAGTCTCTTCACTTTTCCCACATTTTTTATATCTCTGTCTGTCAACAATCCCTAATGGGAAACCTACAGATGAACTATTTTTGGTGGCTGGGACAGATGCCCGCCGCGTGAAAAGAAAGGGGGCGTCTGCGAGGACTGCGTGTTCCCGCACAGGCGTGTCACCTGACTGTCTAAGGGGAGTATTGATGGGCGGGGGAGCGGCCAACCTGTGATCCTCTAGCTCTTCACCCAGTGCCTCAGGCCCCATGTGACTTGCTGGGGTTTCGTCCTTTGTCATGCGACCCCTATGACCATCAGGGTTCTGAGTAGGTGCTGGCTCAGCAATCCGAAGGTCAACCATGTTACGATGGAACAGTGATCCATTCACTTCGACCAAGTAGGAGCATGGTGCAACTTTCTGTACACAGGATTCAAGTCTACAGGGGCCTGTCTGGTCCCCTGGTAGTGACTTCATCCGCACTGTTTCACCCACCCTGAGCTCAGACAAGTCTTTTGCTGATTTGTCGTAGATGAACTTGGAGACGTGTCTTCTGTGACGTAGCTTCAGTGGCACGTCTGTCACCACACAGGGCTCCAGGAGAGTGTTGGCTACTTGCAGAGTTGCTTTTAAGCGCCGTGCCATGAGGTGCTGGGCCGGGCTCCTATCCATGCCTTCTGTTGGGGTATTGCGTCACTGCAGGATTGCTTTCCAGGCATCCTTGCCCTCTCACAGAGCTTTTTTGCAGAAGTTATTTGTGATTTGACCGCCGACTCCGCCTTCCCATTAGCTTTTGGGTGTCGTGGCGATGACGTGATGTGCTCGAATTCCAATTCTGCAACGAATTTATGGAACTCAAATCCAGAGAATTGGGGTCCATTATCTGAAATCTGGCTGGCCATAGCTGGCAAACTGAGCCTTGCAGCGTTTGATAGTTGTCTCTGTTGAGAGGTCAGGGAGGAGGTCAATCTCCCAGAAGTCTGAATAATGATCGACTACCAGCAGAAAGTCTTCGCCACTGTGCTGGAAGAGATCTAGACCTACTATCTGCCAGGGGCACATTGGTAACTCATGGGACATCATCGTCTCTCTCTGTTGCTCAATGGCATATTTATTGTAGACTATGCATTTATTGACATAGTCTTCGATTTCACTCTGCATTCCCTGGCCAATACAGTGTGTCACATGCTTGTCTATAACAAGCCTCACCTCCAATGTGACTTGAGTGCACGTGCACCAACATCTCAGGGCGCAGAGACCGGGGAATAACGACTCTGACCCTTGAATATTATTCCATTTTGAACACTGAGCTCCTCTTTCACTGGCCAATATTCTCTGACGGCTAAAGCAGTTTCTTCCTTGCAGTCGGGCCAGCCCATCAGAATCACAGACCTCAATGCCTGGAGGTGCTCGTCCCTGTCTGTTTGCTGTCTGATTTGTATAAGGCGCTGGTCCGTAACATTGAGGTAGTCAGCCTGGTTGATGTGTTCAACATCCACTTGCACTGTTTGTAAGCTGAACACTGCGTGTTGTTCATGCATGGAGCGTGTGTGTGTGTGCCTGATGCAGTAGCCCTGCCGAGCGTGTCACTCACATACATCTCCGGCCCTGGCTTATACACCACCTTGAGGTTGTAGCTTTGTAGGGCCAGTAGCATGCTCTGCAGTCGTTTCGGGGCATTCAGGAGAGGCTTGCTGAATATAGCAATAAGGGGCTTGTGATCAGTCTCTGCGGTAATATTGTCGCGCCCGTACATGTAGTGGTGGAAGCTTTGACATGCAAACACAATGCTGAGGCACTCCTTCTCTATCTGGGCATAGTTCTGCTCTCTTGGAGTGAGTGCCCTAGAGGCGAATGCCACAGGCTGGCCCTCCTGCATGAGGCAACAGCCAAGTCCATACAGCCAAGTCCATATGGTTGTGTTAGATCAGTGGAGATCCAGGTAAAGAGCCGGACATATATCCGGCCAGTTGCCTGACTAATTCCTCTCCCTGAGATGACAGAGGACGTGGAGCGATGAGCTTTTGGAGGAGTGTGGAATTTAACAAATTTCCAGGGTGCCTGTAGAAAAGGCCTATGGAGTTGGTGGAATCGCCCTTTAATTCATGGCCACTTGCACAGCAAAATCAGAAATGCAACCGCCTCCCCTAACAATCTTCGTCCCTATTCCTTTGTGACAACTACTGATGGTAAAAAAGGGCTTTCTAAATCCAAAAACACTCCTTACCCCAGGACACCCTCAACAGGTGACTATCCAGGGAAATTAAGAAAAATTAGCCATCTGTTTCTGCATAGATCTGATAGATTTATTAACAGGACAAACAAACAGGCTGACGTTTCAAGTGTGACAGGGGAGTGTCACACTTGCCATGTTTTTCAAACATGTCATTTAGAGCTGTCAATAATATCAACTAGACATGGGCTATTTAACCAAGTATAATAAGCCTTCTAGATTCCTTCCTACATATACAGTGCATTCCACTTGAATAATAACAAAGGAAAGAGAAATAAACAAAAACATATTTACAAAAGAAGAGTAAGAGCTGACCCCTTCGCTCGACTGCGTCTAAGCAGTCCATCCTCTCTCGGTAGCAATTTCCTCACAATATTGCCTCCTCTGGTGGAGAGAGAAACTTTCTCAATTCCCCAGAATTTCAAAGTGGAGGCTTGAGCCATGGTTAGCACTCGCTTAGTGCCTCCCACCTTTTCCTACTCAAGGCTCTGATGAAGGCGAATTACGCCGAAACGTCAGCCTGTTTGTTTGTCTCGTTAATGAATCCATCAGATCTATGCAGAAACAGAGTGCTTCTTTTTCTGTATTCTCCCTGATAGTCACCTGTTCAAGTGTCCTGGGGTAAGGAATGTTTTGGGATTTACAAATCGAGCACATGATTCCGTTTGTTCAAGCTGGGCTAAAGTGCTTTTGGGTACACTTCCTTTCTATGTCTTTATAAATACATTTGATTTATTGATTAACTAACTGACTGATTGATTGTCGCACTCTTTTCCTGTTCAGACATGCCCTCTAAGACAGCCACGGGTATGGTAGCCATCCAAGTGGAGGACTTGAACGACCACTGCCCCACGCTTACTAGTAACGTTCAGACCATGTGTATAACAGCCGATGCTATTACCGTGACTGCAGTGGACAAGGATGCGTTCCCCAACGGAGCCCCCTTCACCTTCACCATCATCCCAGAGGGAACAGAGGGAGTGTGGGTGGTCGAGCACCTAAACGGTGAGAGGCCTGGAGAACGGAGTTCCTACTGAGGGAATAAGATGATGATAGCACACAATAAAACCATTAGGATTATTTAGTCTAGAAAACAAGAAGAGCTACACTGAGTGGTAGCATAGCCAAGCATATCATATCACATATACTGTATAATATACTATTCTACTGTATCTTAGTCACTTAATAACGTTTACATATCTTGCATTACTCATCTCATATGTTTTTACTGTATTCTATACTATTTTACGGTATCTAAATGACTTAATGTTTACATATTTGGCATTACGCATCTCATGTATATACTGTTTTCTATGCTATTCTACCGTTCCACTCTGACATCGCTAGTCCATATGTATATAGTCTTCATTCATTCCTACTTAGATTTGTGTGTATTGGGTATATGTTGTGTAATTTGTTAGATATTACTTTTTAGATATTACTGCACTGTTGGAGCTAGAAGCACAAGCATTTCGTTACACCCGCAATAACATCTGCTAATCACGTGTATGTGACCAATACAATTTGATTTGACAGACTTGCCTATTTCCTTAGTCATAGAGATGAGGAAGGAAAGTGATACCGTCCATGTTGTGGTCCCAATCCCCAGACAGATGTAGTATATCTATCTGACAACCTGTCTCATGTCTGACTGTGTTTGTGTCTAACCTCTGACCCTACAGACACCTCGACCATCCTGAGGTCCCAAAAGGATTTGTGGCCGGGCTCCTACGCAGTTGCCATGGAGATCCGCGACCAGCAGGGGCACGCTTGTCCTGACTTGCAGAAGCTAAAGGTAGATGTCTGCACGTGTGAGGACAAAGGGAAGGCGTGTGCGACGCGAGGAGTTAAGGGCTCTACTGGGGCAGTTCTAGGGCCTGCAGCAATTGGACTGCTCTTCCTGGGTCTGCTGACGCTACTGCGTGAGTATGATGTCATCATCTAGAAGAAAAAAAGGCAGAACGCATTCAGGATTTGCAGTGAAACAAGGGAAATGTATTGCATATTTTCAGGACAAATCTTTTGACCAACTGGGTTCATCAATGTCTACAATAGTGAGAAAATCAAAGTCATCATTGTGACATGGTTAGAGCTAGAGTTAGTCATCGAGGGGATGGGGATTGCCTGAGCAAGGCGCAGATTCACTGATCTTGATCATATAATGAGAAGATCATTCTTACTAAGCAGTAATTCTGCTTAGAGCCCTGCTCAGCCAGGCCGATCCTCTTAAATATTCTGGTACCATAGAGATAGATAGGTGACTCATCTTTATATCTGTGCCATTATAGCGTCTGTGACAGCATGGGCAGCGCCATTGAAGCTGCAGCCCATAGGAATCCCCACCCAGTTGACTACTTTAAAATGGCCAAAGCATGGTGGAAGCCCTCAATGTCCATGCTAAAATGGGTCAGATCCATGATGAATCCTCTATCTATCTCTATGGCTGGTACACTAAACTCTTCCCATAGTCCCTCCTCTCTCACACAGCTCTGAACTGATCTGTCTTTAAACAATCCCAGTTTTAGTTGAGGAGACAAGAGAGCCATATCACTAAGTCATCTATTGAGCCATTTAAGACTGAATTTCCTACAGAATGCCTAATCAAACATCATTGCCTAAACTTGATTGATATTTATGTCAGAGCAAGTCTGAGTCGACACCTGAAATATACTGATCAAAAATATAAACGCAAAACATGTAAAGTGTTGGTCCCATGTTTCATGAGCTGAAATACAAGATCCCAGAAAAGTTCCATATGCACAAAAAACTATTTATCTCAAATTTTGTGCACAAATTCGTTTTCATCCCTGTGTGTGAGCATTTCTTCTTTGCCAAGATAATCCATCCACCTGACAGATGTAGCATATCAAGAAGCTGATTAAACAGCATGATCATTACACCTTGTGCTGGGGAAAATAAAAGGCCACTTAAAATGTGCAGTTTTGTCACACAACACAATGCCACAGGGGGGTTGCTGAGGAGTATTTATGTCTTTAATAAAGCCCTTTTGTGAGGAAAAACTCATTCTGATTGGCTGGGCCCTGACTCCCAAGTGGGTAGACCTATGCCCTCCCTGGCCCACCCATGGCTGTGCCCCTTTAACTAAATCATACGGTATAAACAAAAAAGTAGTTGGTCTCCTGCTACACTTGTAAATCTTGTACTGTGAGTGGATTTACATTTACTATATTACATCTAGTCTTTGAGACCAGGCTGTGATTATGGCTCATCCTTAATGAATCATGAATAATTATGAGTTAGAAAGTTATAGACTCACAAATATCATACCCCCAAGACATGCTAACCTCGCACCATTACAATTACAGGGGAGGTTATCATTTTTTGGGGGGGTATGATATTTATGCCGCTGTAGCTTTCTCACTCATCATTATTCACAATTAATTCAGAATTATCCGTAATCATGTTAGCATCCACATTAATAGAGAAGTGTTTAGAAACATATTCTAGTTTAATTTACTCCAAAATAACGATACATTATTTACCATTATTTACCAAAACAAACAGAAAATGCATCCAACAATGTGTAGAGTCACAAGCTTGTTGTAGTCATTGCGTGCTATGAATATGGGACCAAATACATAACTTTGTACTACTTTAATACACATAAGTAAATTTGTCCCAATACTTTTGGTCCCCTAAAATGGGTGGGCTTTGGTCAAAAAGTGCTATAATTTCTAAACAGTTCACCCGTCAAATCTAGTGCTGGAGTACAGAGGCAAAACAACAAAAAATGTATCGCTGTCCCAATACTTTTGGAGCTCACTGTATAGTCAACATCAGCCCTACTCTTGCTTTCTTGCTTATGCCGTATAATGGCAGGTCATAGCTCTGTCATAGCTCTCAGTTTTTAATTGAAGCTGCTACTCTTATGTTTTGTCTAACCCCCCTCATGGTTCTGTCTCCACAGTAATCCCTCTCCTGCTGTTGTTCTGTACGTGTGGGGGTGCCGGAGGTCTTCCTGGGGGCTTCACTGAGATGCCCTTTGACGCCAAGTCACAACTTATATCCTACCACACTGAGGGACAGGGGGAGAACACGGTAAGAAGGGGAAAGAAGGGTGTGTGTGCATGCGGGGTCACAGATAATCTTTTGTGTGAATGATTCCACTATGGTAGTATGTTTCTCGTTGGGGTTAATGGTCCAAGATGTCACAGCAATATTTTTTTTAACGCTCTGACCCCTGACCTCTTACAGGAAGTACCTCTGCTGAACGCACCAGTTCAGGTCGACACAGGAAGGGTCAAAATGGTCAATGCGGGAACCATTGCAGCAACGGCCGGAGGGGCGGGGCTAATGATAGGTGGTGGTCAGTTCCAGAACTCCTCCTCCACGATGGGCGGTGGATTCTACCAATCAGACGGCCTTATGGATATTGGATATAATAATGGAGGAGAGATAATCGGCCATGGGAATGGAGGGGGCTTTTATTCTGAGTATGAGAGCAGAGAAGGAGGAGGAGCCTATGAAGGCATCGCCCTGCCTGATCACTACCTGGAGGAGTACTACTCTCAGGTAAGGAGGCAGAAAATAGACCAGTCAGGTCAGTAGATTGTATCAGAAACTAGCTGTAACTAGTCACTTACGCTTCCCCTCATGGCAGTTTCTTGTCATCGTTGGTAGCTATCTGGCCATCCAGAATCACAACAACTCATGGACTTCTGACCCATTGAAGTGGGCACATAATTTCCGTGACCTTGTCAGCTAACCCATCTATATACACTGAATGTATGGACACTGCTTCTACACCTGCATTGCTTGCTGTTTGGGGTTTTATGCTGGGTTTCTGTACAGTACTTTGAGATATCAGCTGATGTAAGAAGGGTTATATAAATACATTTGATTTGATATAATGAATGGTGGCAGGTGGTAGAATTAATTGATGTGTCTGTATTGTAACATATGTCTGTGTGGGTCTGTGTTGTATTTTCAGAAAGCTCACTGTGCAGCTGAAAACCACGTCCAGAAGGACAGTATGTTGGTGTATGACTACGAGGGCCAGGGCTCTCCTGTGGGCTCGGTGGGATGCTGCAGTCTCCTGGAATCTGACAACGACCTCCAGTTCCTCAATGACCTAGGGCCAAAGTTCAAGACCCTGGCCGAGGTGTGCCGCGGAGAGAGGTTCCAAACCGAAGTCTCTGCGCCTCTGCCACCCAGACCCATCATCTCCATGCCAACAGCAGCCAGCAGTGTGACGACCAATGTGGCGTCCAGACTGGTTTCCGCCGCCCCGGTCCCAGCCTCGGCACCAGCCCCAGCACCGCCCCCTGCCCCGGCCCAGGTGACACACGTTGAGAGGGCTGTGGTGAGGGAGTCAGATCGTTTGTCTAATCTGAGGCAGGACATGGTGGGAGGAAGCCAGGGCCAGACCTTCCTACTGCAGCAACAGCCTATGTACTACACCACCATGCAGCCTATGATGCAGCCCGTGGTGCAGCAGATGCACTATGTAGTGGAGCAACAGGTTCCCAACATACAGGGCATGATAATGGTCAACGGGCCTCCGTCAGGCTCGGCCCAGGGCCTAGTGCTGCAAGGGCAACAGGTGGTGACCGGTACCCAGGCTCAGGGCACGCTTGGCAGGGGAGAGGGAGGCCTGATCCATATGGGGAACATGTCTGGTTCTCAGGGTATGATGGTGGTGGATGGGCCGGTGATGCAGGGGGGGCAGATGCTCCAAGGGGGGCAAATGCTGCAGGGGGGGCAGGTTTTTCAGGGAGGGCAAGTTCTTCAGGGGGGGCAGTTGGTACAAGGGGGTCAGGTCCTTCAGGGGGGTCAGGCCTGGCTGCAGCAGAGTAGCTCCCTGCAGCGAGGGGGCTTATCAGGGTCACAGAGCATGCTGGTGATGGAGGGACAGGGGGGTATCAGTGGAGGTAGTGGGGTGCAGAAAGGCCAGGGAAGGGTGTTAGGGTTCTCCCAGGGGTCCATGCAGAGGAACGGCCTCTCTGGCTCACACAGAGTCCTCTACACCACAGAGCAGAGCTCAGCCGCAGAGTCCAGCGCAGGCTCACAGAGCGGCATTGTAGGATTGAACGGGTTCTCCAGCAAGGTCAGCGTAGGCCCCGCATCCTCCTCCCGCAAGGCGGTGACAGAGAAAAGAGTTGTGACCAACCAGAGCACCAGTAAATAAGGTCTCGACAGATAATATAATACTATAATCACAAGCCACTGAAGTTATTTATGGATGGAAATGTCACCACCTTGAAAGTTTTGATTTCAATTCAGTGGTCAAGATGGGGGTATTTTTTTGTCCCTGAAAAGCATATCATTCTTAGATGTATAGTGGGTTTTAGAATGAGAAAGTGTTAGATTGTTGTTTAAAAAATGTGGCAGTGGGCAAGTGTAAATGTGCAGGTTCAGAATATTTTACAGATTGTAACCTTGTGTCTGCTTGCACAGCGAATTCTATCAGCCAGGCCTATAAAGCATCCCACCTCAGTTCTATCATGCAGTGTGTACATGTGTGTTTTCATGTGAGTGCGATTCAGCTTCCATCTGAAATAATGAACCATGAAAAATAATGAACTAATCAACTATATATGCATTGAGCTTGTCTGATGCTATAAGCACACTGTTTGTTTAAATTAACACAAATGACTAAAGAGGGAACTAGGGATAAAGATAACCAGAATTGTTGTTGTTTTTTGCCTGTCCCTACCATCCTCCTCCCGCTCCTACTGGCCTTCGCAAATTCTGATGTTACTGTCCTGAACTTGCCACGAATAGGCTACACAAGGAGTCAGCAAACTTTCTCATGTGGAATGCAAATTTATCCTACCATTTCTACTGATCTGTGTGCCAGTTATGATTTTCATATGCACATTTTTGTGTCGCAGTTTATTTATAACAACATCTTTGTATCTTTAAAAAATGATATCCAAATCTAAATGAAAATGATACAAACCTAAAAAGTTACTTCTATTGCCATCGCTAACTATGTAAAAAGAGCCTATAAAGCCAACAAATAAAAACATTGCAGCCTGCAGGTAGAAAATATCCAGATTAAAATAAATATCCCATAAATCACATTGGCTACACATGACCATGACCTGTCTGCAACGAACTTGAAACATTGTATCAACTATTAACTTGGGTCTGGCCTGAAGAACCTTGCCACATTGTATAAAATATTGGGCCCTCAAGAGTTTTGCGAGCCAATGAGACACACCTGTAGGCTATTTGTGCAAGGGATAAGAAGTAATCGGGTAGGCCTATTTTTATGATGTTTCCACTGATCAGAGCATGACATTTTTCCCTTTCACACTGAGTGTTTATCAAAGGTAGAGAGCTGGGAAAAAAAATCAAATACATTGATGAACTATTGTCATTCTCAATGGATGTAAAAACAGACTTTGTTTGCTTGCTGTTTGAGGTGAAGAGAATATTACTTTGAGAAGCTCCAAAGGTCATTAGTGGTGGTGTGTTAAGCCAAACAGAAATGCTATCAGATCCCCAAATGGCCACATTTATATGCCTACATGTGCCTGCAGGCCAGGTAGCCTATAGGCCTACTTCTATGGGTAATCAGGTGCGCGTCCTTACTCAACATTGACAGGAGCGCTCCAAACAAAAGACAATGACTAAATTGACAAAACTCATAAATATAATTAAATTAACCAGAACTGGTTTCTCACAAGTGTAGCATAGGTTGTGCGCTCTGTAAACAACGTGACCACTCTGACAATGACAAAGGTAAAATACTGGAATTATATTGAATGCATTAACACACATTACCGTAACCAAAAAAACATTGCAGATTAGAAATGATAGGAATTAACTGGATGTACTACTGGTGATATATGTAATGGGGAATTGATAGACACTAACAATCAGGCGCCAACAATTCACACTATGAAGTTATGAAACAATGAATGTGCACAAATTGGCAGGAGAGAGAAGTGCATTGTGAAGCCACATGCCCCTTCTTCTTGGACTGTGCCATCCCCGCGACCTCTGTAATGGATTAGTTCACTGAGATGGCCGCGAATAAGACAGGCATGTCCTGTGCCATAAAAATATAGATTTGCTACTGCTCAACAACAAAAAAAACTTGGTCGACCAACAGCCTATCTACCAAACATTCGACCAGTCAAATAATTGGGGTCAACCCTAATTTCTGTTGATTAGCATCAAGGATCAACCTGATTTTGATCAGGAGCACTGTATTGAGTATTGAGCACTTCTTTACAGGCGAAACAAATCTAAAGCTTTTTTGTTTTTCTATTGGCTGTTAGTGTGAGTTTGTCATCCACAGACGTGTGATTGCTGTTATTCTATGTGAACATCTCCACCCAAGTCTCCCTGAGACCGGCTCTCAGCCCCCCACCACACGCGCATGAAGGCACACACACACACACACAGACCTCCTCTTCAGTCTGTGGGACTTGTCCATGCACAACAAGAGCATGTTAGACTGTACATTTCCATACCAACCCTGACATCTTGTCCAGTCAGTTTAAGATTCTGCATCTTGTTGGCACCTTATACCTGGAACCTGCTAGTCCCGCTGAGCAGGGCTCTGAGCAAGCCTCACATAGGACAGAAGTGGATGAGCTATAGCCAATAGGCAAAGAGATACAACAGAAGTGGCTGAGCTATAAACTATATATTCTACACCCATCTCTGGCATACACATCCATGTTTGTTATTTCAGTGATTTGACAGGTTTGTTTAGATATTATTCTTTTTTTGTCTCTGCTTGTATTGTAACTATTTGATGGTTTTGTTTGATCTGAATTTAACGTCATTAACGTCATTAATTGGAATTTCTAAAAGCAGCAAGCATGTTCTCAGAGCTTGAAGCATGAATAATGTGCTTCCATTTTTCAGTCTTAAGCTCAAAACATGAAGTTGGAGTTTGTCAACGTAATAATACTGCGATTGTCACACAGTTCTTCTCACTTAACTGTTGGGTGCTCATTCTGAAACAAAGTATAATAGCTATGCCCCAAAGCTTTTAATTTTATCCAGGTTTGATTGAATCTATACTTGTAGTTGCATCAGTTAAGGATGGGTCTTAGTATTTTTATGTTGTTTGTGTTTTTGTGTACAAATATTCTCATATTTTTATGTAACTTTTTTTTATACCTTGTTGTGTTTGTGTTTGTGTATGCACTCAGACTGTTACCTAAACATGGATTCGTCCAATCAGGGTCTATTTTGTTTTTAACAAGAATGGGAAGAGGGGGAAATTATTACCACTTGTCTAAGACTATCTAATAATTCTCAAAGTACCAGGGGAACATTGTATAGTTTATTTTATGTTACTCTTCTATTAAATGCACTGGTATGTATTTTGTCAAACGCTGGGTATATCTGAAAACAGTTTTTCTTAGCCGTGTTTGTTCCAGAGAAAGTTTGGCAAAAAAGGAGACGACTGAGATAAAGAACTATTGCTGTATTGCACAAGAAGACACAAACTACTGACCTCCTGCACAGTCACTGTCTTTGTGGTCTGTCTGATCTCAGATTTCATCAACAAAATGTCATCGAGCCAATGTTTCATCTCAACTGTATTTAGAGATCAAAGTCCTTTTGGTTATTTAGACTGAAGTTAGGAGTGTCCGATACATTAATTACATACAACACTTTTGAAGCAAGTCTATTATATAAATAACAATTATAGTACGCTATCCCTTAAGGTTTTGACATGAGTCACAGTCCAATCAGGCTTTTATCTACTGAAACGTCTCTGGAACACTCACTCTTAAGTAATGTTTCTATTTGGTTTGTAAAAGAGACATTATTTTAAATGTTACAGCTTCAATAAAGCTCCTCTTTTATTATTCCTGATGCCGTCGACTAGCCTTTTTGACCAAAGTCAACTATGATCTCTCTCTTGTGAACTTTTTAATTTAACACTCAAGGCTCAGCTCTGAGGAATGAGGTCTATCAGGACAGGGCATGCTCAGGCAGTATACTGCCACAAACACAAACCAAGTGCGAGTCTCTCCAAGTCTGCAGTCTAGAGAAACAGGTTGGATTTCTCTGTTTGTCCCCATTGTCTCTGTGACATTTCTGTAGAAGTTCAAGTTACATAATTAATATGCTGTGGGTAGCTTCGCATCTATCAACAGTTTTCTTGGCACTTGTTCAACAATTATGGGTTCCATGTAACTTTCTTCTCTTACGCACTTTTTAATCTGGTCGTTTTAATTCTACAGAACCCTCAGGTTTCTTTGATCTCCGTTTATCCAATTTTCTCTGTGGCATTTCCAGTGAAGTTCAAGTCAGATCATTAACATATTGTACACAAAAAAACAGCCTTCTTCCACCTCAGAAACGACTCAGACCCTCTCTCTTTGACCGCACTGCTGAAATTCTATTTACTCACACCCCACTGCTGAAATTCTGTTTACTCACACCCCACTGCTGAAATTATATTTACTCACACCCCACTGCTGAAATTCTGTTTACTCACACCCCACTGCTGAAATTCTGTTTACTCACACCCCACTGCTGAAATTCTGTTTACTCACACCCCACTGCTGAAATTCTGTTTACTCACACCCCACTGCTGAAATTCTATTTACTCACACCCCACTGCTGAAATTCTGTTTACACACACCCCACTGCTGAAATTCTGTTTACTCACACCCCACTGCTGAAATTCTATTTACTAACACCCCACTGCTGAAATTCTATTTACTCACACCCCACTGCTCCCTGTCAAAACACTGGACAGAGCTGTACAAAACTCAGCTGCCCGAGTCCTCACACACACCAGACCTTGGGACCACATCACCCCCACCTCACCACATCCCTTCTCCTCCTGGCACCTTTTTATACTATTTACCCCTTTTTTAAATGCAAAATGAACGTGAAGGCAGCTTACACAAGGGCCTTCTTTATAAACACACAGAGAGAGAAACGCATGCAATGGAGACATTGGAAAGGCATTCAAAGAGACTCCAGAAAGCGGTCTTAAATCTTAAAAAGGATACAAAGAGGGTGGTACAACGAGAGGGAGAAAGAGAGACAGAGAGAGCGGGAGGGAGAGAGAAGAAAGGAAGAGAGAGGAGGTGGAGAGAGAGAGAGAGAGAGGGAGGGGGTGAGGCAGCCATGTATAAGAAATAGAGAGAATACAAAGGGGAGGTGGGACAGAGGATTTAGTGAAAAGAAGATATGACTGAGAGGGTATTCTCAGTTGGGTTTTTACCTCAGTCTGTACAGATTGTATGCTGCTGGGGAGCTGTACTGCATTGGCTTCATACCTACCTGTAAGCACTACTGCAACATCTCTGCCTCTGAATCCTACTCATCCAGAGCAGACACTCATAACTATCTAACCACGACCAATGCAAATTCCACACAAGGATAGACAGACAGACACACAGTGGATGGGCTGCAGCAGGAGCAGTAGCAGTAGCAGAGCAGTAGAACAGAACACAGCCGTTAGCCGTTTGCTAGGTTTACAACCACCTGTGTTATCCTGTCCTTGTCTTCTCTACCTGCCAGGTGTACCAGCGGTGGCCAGTGAAGGTGTGGATCTGGCAAACCTAAGATGGCTCCCCAACCAGCTGTCATTCTGTTACTGGGTCTCTCTGTTGTGATGAGTTCACGGAGAGTTGTGTGTGTGTGTTGCTACTTTCTACCTAAGGCTGCATCTCTATTTGTTTACTGTCAAAATACAAATAAAGAGGGTGTAAGGTCCAGGGTGTGCGTAAACAGATTAATATTCTATCATTATTTCAGAGTATGTTATAGTCGTTGGACTCAAATGCAAGAACAGAAAGAGAGGAGCGACAATGCTGTATTAAGATCAGGGTCCCTGAATAAGTCACTTAAATTGATTACTGATAACTTGAGCCAGTGTTGAAGGACCAGTGTCAACTCAAATCGTTTAATTTGATTTAGGACAGAACCCAATTTGCTGCTTGTAAATGTGATTGTGTGTCATGACTGAGGCCCATATTGAGCCCACTTTATTTGACCCTATATTGCTGAGTTAGTTATCATACAGGATTTAATTCTAACATTTTCAGAGCAAAGTTGTCACTTTTGTCATACTTCTGTATTTTTCAGATGTCCTGTTGATGGCTTATTGAACAGAACGCAACCCTTTGTTGTTTGTGTGTGGCTTAAATCAGCCTAAATCTAGTGTCTTCCTACTGGGCACAGACATCAGTTCAACATCTAGTTTTGATTTACATTTGGTTGAGTTGTCAACTAACGTGAATTCAATGTAAAATCAACAAAACATTTCACCATGTTATTGGAGTTAGAAAAAAAGAGAGAAAAAAAGACAAAATGCCCTTATGTTGATGACTTTTTGCAAATCCAATTTGTTTTCCACATAGATTTTTGGGGTTGAAACGACATGGAAACAACATCGATTCAACCAGTTTTTGCCCAGTGGGAGGTTATTTTGGAGTTGCTAGCATGTGTCTTACGGTCAGTGACAGGGAAGGGGACAACAGCAATTCAACTGTTTGTCAGTAGCAGAACAAATTCAACTCAAGCAAAGACTAGCTTGTTTTGACAGTATAGCCTAGCTAACTAGCTGATTCATCTAGCCTACATTAGCAATGAACAGATGACAGCCCACCCCAATTCTAGCAAAGATACTTAACTCCCTTTCATATTTGGTTGTAGCTTGATTTAGTGTAGCCTAGCCTACAATGTGTGATGTATTTTTTGCAGAAAATTAAGGCCTTTGTTCAAACAAATCATGGAGAATTTGGCTACAGGAGCAGTAGAAAATGATAAATGGAATTTTCACTTTGAGTACGTGCCCCACCCAAGGGCTGTGTATGGCCCTGCATGGCATCTGTGTCTGGATAAAAGTGGGTATATTCAGTGACTAGCATATTCAGTGACCCTTACATTCAGAAGGATAAGATTTAGTGGCAAAACGGATAGTGTAAAAAAAATGTTTTTTAAAGACAAAGAAATTATAAAAATAATAAGACAAAAAACATTTGGTTCTCTGCCCCTTTCCAGCAACTGAGTTAGGAAGGACACCTGTATTTCTGTAGTGACTGGGTGTATTGATACACCATCCAAAGCCTAATTAATAACTTCACCATGCTTAAAGGGATATTCAGTTTTTATTTTTTTATTTTTTTTATCTATCTACAATAGGAGCCCTTCTTTGCGAGGCATTGGAAAACCTCCCAGGTCTTTGTGCTTGAGTCTGTGTTTAAAATGCACTTCGACTGTGATATGTTCGATATGTTGTTGTTAAATCATTATTACTGATGTGATGTCCACATACACATTGTGTATTTTTCTTCTGTAACTGAAAGTTTAACTTTGTCATCCTCTAACAACAGCATTAATCACCATAGAGAGAGCGAGAGAGAGAGAGAGAGAGAGAGAGAGAGAGAGAGAGAGAGAGAGAGAGAGAGAGAGAGAGAGAGAGATGCAAGTTGAGCCCCACCCTCTTCAACATACAATATAGGTCAAAAGTTTGGACACCTACTCATTCCAGGGATTTTCTTCATTTTTACAATTTTCTATATTGTAGAATAATAGTGAAGACATCAAAACTATAAAATAACACATATGGAATCATGTAGTAACCAAAAAACCTGTTAAACAAATCAAATATATTTTATCTTTGATATTCTTTATAGTAGCCACCCTTTTCCTTGGTGACGGCTTTGCACACTCTTGGCATTCTCTCAACCAGCTTCCTGGAATACAATTCAATTAAAAGGTGTGCCTTTTAATTTGTGGAGTTTGTTTCCTTCTTAATGTGTTTGAGCCTATCAGTTGTGTTGTAGGGGTGGTATACAGAAGATAGCCCTATTTGGTAAAAGAACAAGTCCATATTATGGCAAGAACAGCTCAAATAAGCAAAGAGAAATGACAGTCCATCATTACTTTAAGACATGAAGGTCAGTCAATCTGGAAAAATTCAAGAACTTTGAAAGTTTCTTCAAGTGCAGTTGGAAAAACCATCAAGCGCTATGATGAAACTGGCTCTCATGAGGACCACCACAGGACAGGAAGACCCAGAGTTACCTCTGCTGCATATGATAAGTTCCTTAGACTTACCAGCCTCAGAAATTGCAGCCCAAATAAATGCTTCACAGATTTCAAGTAAGAGACACAACTCAACATCAACTGTTCAGAGGAGACTGCGTGAATCAGGCATTCGTGGTTGAATTTCTGCAAAGAAAGAGAGCGAGAGGGAAAGATTACGAGGGAAAATGAGAGCGAGAGAGACAAATTTGACCCCAATAACTAAAGTGGGATATGCGTCAACAGCAACCTTGAGAAAATCTAATACATTATCATTAACAGCAGACTCATACATTTCCTCAATGAAAACAATGTACTGAGCAAATGTCAAATAGGCTTTTTACCAAATTACCATACGACAGACCACATATTCACCCTGCATACCCTAATTGACAAACAAACAAACCAAAACAGAGGCAAAGTCTTCTCATGCTTTGTTGATTTCAAAAAAGCTTTCGACTCAATTTGGCACGAGGGCTTGCTATACAAAAAAAGTGAAACATCGCCTTTGATCATATTTCAATGAAAGCTGTACATCACCAGGGTACAAAGATTATCTTAGGGTCATTTTTCATTTACACACAACAAAAGACACAAAGACACACACACACAAGAAATTGAGATTATGTGTGCTACTGATTGAACTCAGCCAGCAGCTCCTGAAGAGGAAGATAGTTGGCACAGTTAGAAAGAACAAGCCTGAGCTCCCCCTGCACTCCCCGCAACAAGGGGGAGAGAGGCTTTCTCATCAAAGTTTGCCTTTACCCCCTCACCACTCTAGTTTCTTACCTCCCAAAGAGGAACAAGAATGTGGTCCTCCTGAGCACACTGCACAAAGCTGAGAACAGTGATCATGAGGACAGGAAGCCAGCCATCATCCTGGACTACAATCACAACAAAGGAGGTGTAGACAACCTGGACAAGGTGATTGGAACGTACAGCTGCGGGAGGATGACTGCCCGCTGGCCCCTGGTCATCTTCCATAACACCATTGATGTGTCCTCAATACATGCCTTTGTGATATGGAACAAGATCAACCCTACCTGGATGGCTGATAACCGGAACAAGAGAAGGGTGTTCCTGGATTAGCTGTGAAAGGCACTTGTAACCCCACACACTCAAAGAAGGGAGCACCTCCCTTGCACAGCAGCCTCTGCAGCGCTTGTGAAAGCTGTTCAGGGGGCTGAATCTTGTCCTGATCCACCTGAGGCTGCAGCTGGGGCAGGCAAGAGGAGGAGATGCCAATTCTGCCCCCCAAAGGACTGTAAAACAAATACTATGTGCTGCACATGTGAGAAATACATCTGCAAAGTCCAAGCACACACTTGCATACTGTCCTACACGTGCTAATTAGAGTTGAAGGATTTATGTTCTTCACATTTTTGTTTTGCATCCATCTTATTTTATTCATATGTATTGTTGTTGTTTATACACCTTGTGGGTGGTTAAATGGTTTTTAAAAAATGTTTAAAAAATTGGAGAAGACTAGTATTTTGTAGTTGAAATCCTCATTGTACATTATATAAGAATTTAACACTATGTTGCCAAAAAAGTTCAAGACTGTTATTGTTTCCCTTCAATAAAATGCATTCAAAACTACTTTCTGCACATTTCTGCTACTTTCTTAGGCTACACAAGTGCTATCTCTTGCAAAAAAAAGTATGTTTACACCTATACAGTACCTTTAGCAATAATAATAATAATAATAAACCTCTACTTTAGTAAAGAAAACAATGATGACACGTGTGGTGTAATAAAAACGAGTGGTGTCCACTGATCAGTCTTTCTACAAAGTGAAGAGGAAAAACCCAGATATTCACAAAGTGATGAATGACAGGTTGTTTCTTCATGCAAAATAGATTTGGGTTAAACAAGGGTTAAACAAATGTGGTGTCTACTGACGTTTGAAATGTACAAACTATGGCATAACGGAACGATGAGTGGATAAGAGGCATTCCGACATTAATGAGCGAGCTACAGTAAGATGGACATAGTCAATATAACTATGTGTTCAGCACTTTTGAAATGTACAGCGACAGAATGCAGAACATGGTCTGCTCTTACAGTATTTTCCATTGTACACCAAGTCAGAACCGTAGGATAATTAAAGGGGTATATAAGCAGACAATGAATCCTCTTACAATATCAGATGATTACATTTCTCAAAAACAGGTTATAGGCTACATGTGCAGCATCACCGAGTCAGAACAGTAATGTGACATTAAGAGGTGAAAATAGACCAAATTATTAGGGTGATGCACATGGGCTACTAACAGCTTACTACACAACATACGTAGTGTATTACTTTCTTAGCTATAGTATACACATCTCCCTTGCATACTACATAATTTATGCAGCACCATACATGTAACGACATTCTTCGTTTGTCGAAAGAGAGTCGGACCGAAATGCAGCATGGTGGTTAATCATGATCTTTAATGAAAAAAGTGACACATGAAATAACTATACAAATACGAAAACAACAAACGGAACGTGAAACCTAATTACAGCCTATCTGGTGAAACTACACAGAGACAGGAACAATCACCCACAAAATACACAGTGAAACCCCGGCTACCTAAATATGGTTCCCAATCAGAGACCACGAGAATCACCTGACTCTGATTGAGAACCGCCTCAGGCAGCCAAGCCTATGCTAGACACACCCCTAATCAGCCACAATCCCAATGCCTACAAAAAACCCAATACGACAACACAATAAGCCCATGTCACACCCTGGCCTGAACAAATAATTAAAGAAAACACAAAATACTAAGACCAAGGCGTGACAATACAAGACATTTTTGGACTCACCTTGGCTTGTGATGTGCTCACTTTAACATGGCGCGGTGGTCCTTTGTGGGCAAATTTTGTCATAAAACTTTGTCATCAAAGCCTGGCATTCTCTGGATTTATGGTGGGAACTCGGAAAAGAAAAACACCGCCACAGTAATCTCCTTTTATGCACTCTGGACATGCATTGGTGGTACTCAACTCGCTAATGACAATCAGGTCGCTAATGGCCTGGTACTCAGGGCTCTATTGTCCCTCTAACCACTCTGACATCAACGCAAATGCATCAAACACTAATCATCTAAACAGTATCGTGCTTTTTTTATTATTATTTTTTTTTTATTTCACCTTTATTTAACCAGGTAGGCTAGTTGAGAACAAGTTCTCATTTGCAACTGCGACCTGGCCAAGATAAAGCATAGCAGTGTGAGCATACAACAAAGAGTTACACATGGAGTAAACAATTAACAAGTCAATAACACAGTAGAAAACAAAGGGGGAGTCTATATACAATGTGTGCAAAAGGCATGAGGAGGTAGGCAAATAATTACAATTTTGCAGATTAACACTGGAGTGATGAATGATCAGATGGTCATGTACAGGTAGAGATATTGGTGTGCAAAAGAGCAGAAAAGTAAATAAATAAAAACAGTATGGGGATGAGGTAGGTGAAAAAGGGTGGGCTATTTACCAATAGACTATGTACAGCTGCAGCGATCGGTTAGCTGCTCAGATAGCTGATGTTTGAAGTTGGTGAGGGAGATAAAAGTCTCCAACTTCAGCGATTTTTGCAATTCGTTCCAGTCACAGGCAGCAGAGTACTGGAACGAAAGGCGGCCAAATGAGGTGTTAGCTTTAGGGATGATCAGTGAGATACACCTGCTGGAGCGCGTGCTACGGATGGGTGTTGCCATCGTGACCAGTGGGCTGAGATAAGGCGGAGCTTTACCTAGCATGGACTTGTAGATGACCTGAAGCCAGTGGGTCTGGCGACGAATATGTAGCGAGGGCCAGCCGACTAGAGCATACAAGTCGCAGTGGTGGGTGGTATAAGGTGCTTTAGTGACAAAACGGATGGCACTGTGATAGACTGCATCCAGTTTGCTGAGTAGAGTGTTGGAAGCCATTTTGTAGATGACATCGCCGAAGTCGAGGATCGGTAGGATAGTCAGTTTTACTAGGGTAAGCTTGGCGGCGTGAGTGAAGGAGGCTTTGTTGCGGAATAGAAAGCCGACTCTTGATTTGATTTTCGATTGGAGATGTTTGATATGAGTCTGGAAGGAGAGTTTGCAGTCTAGCCAGACACCTAGGTACTTATAGACGTCCACATATTCTAGGTCGGAACCATCCAGGGTGGTGATGCTGGTCGGGCATGCGGGTGCAGGCAGCGACCGGTTGAAAAGCATGCATTTGGTTTTACTAGCGTTTAAGAGCAGTTGGAGGCCACGGAAGGAGTGTTGTATGGCATTGAAGCTTGTTTGGAGGTTAGATAGCACAGTGTCCAAAGACGGGCCGAAAGTATATAGAATGGTGTCGTCTGCGTAGAGGTGGATCAGGGAATCGCCCGCAGCAAGAGCAACATCATTGATATACACAGAGAAAAGAGTCGGCCCGAGAATTGAACCCTGTGGCACCCCCATAGAGACTGCCAGAGGACGGGACAGCATGCCCTCCGATTTGACACACTGAACTCTGTCTGCAAAGTAATTGGTGAACCAGGCAAGGCAGTCATCCGAAAAACCGAGGCTACTGAGTCTGCCGATAAGAATATGGTGATTGACAGAGTCGAAAGCCTTGGCAAGGTCGATGAAGACGGCTGCACAGTACTGTCTTTTTGTCGATGGCGGTTATGATATCGTTTAGTACCTTGAGTGTGGCTGAGGTGCACCCATGACCGGCTCGGAAACCAGATTGCACAGCGGAGAAGGTACGGTGGGATTCGAGATGGTCAGTGACCTGTTTGTTGACTTGGCTTTCGAAGACCTTAGATAGGCAGGGCAGGATGGATATAGGTCTGTAACAGTTTGGGTCCAGGGTGTCTCCCCCTTTGAAGAGGGGGATGACTGCGGCAGCTTTCCAATCCTTGGGGATCTCAGACGAGATGAAAGAGAGGTTGAACAGGCTGGTAATAGGGGTTGCGACAATGGTGGCAGATAGTTTCAGAAATAGAGGGTCCAGATTGTCAAGCCCAGCTGATTTGTACGGGTCCAGGTTTTGCAGCTCTTTCAGAACATCTGCTATCTGGATTTGGGTAAAGGAGAACCTGGAGAGGCTTGGGCGAGGAGCTGCGGGGGGGGCGGAGCTGTTGGCCGAGGTTGAAGTAGCCAGGCGGAAGGCATGGCCAGCCGTTGAGAAATGCTTATTGAAGTTTTCGATAATCATGGATTTATCAGTGGTGACCGTGTTACCTAGCCTCAGTGCAGTGGGCAGCTGGGAGGAGGTGCTCCTGTTCTCCATGGACTTCACAGTGTCCCAGAACTTTTTGGAGTTGGAGCTACAGGATGCAAACTTCTGCCTGAAGAAGCTGGCCTTAGCTTTCCTGACTGACTGCGTGTATTGGTTCCGGACTTCCCTGAACAGTTGCATATCAGGGGGACTATTCGATGCTATTGCAGTCCGCCACAGGATGTTTTTGTGCTGGTCGAGGGCAGTCAGGTCTGGGGTGAACCAAGGGCTGTATCTGTTCTTAGTTCTGCATTTTTTGAACGGAGCATGCTTATCTAAAATGGTGAGGAAGTTACTTTTAAAGAATGACCAGGCATCCTCAACTGACGGGATGAGGTCAATGTCCTTCCAGGATACCCGGGCCAGGTCGATTAGAAAGGCCTGCTCACAGAAGTGTTTTAGGGAGCGTTTGACAGTGATGAGGGGTGGTCGTTTGACTGCGGCTCCGTAGCGGATACAGGCAATGAGGCAGTGATCGCTGAGATCCTGGTTGAAGACAGCGGAGGTGTATTTGGGGCCAGTTGGTTAGGATGACGTCTATGAGGGTGCCCTTGTTTACAGAGTTAGGGTTGTACCTGATGGGTTCCTTGATGATTTGTGTGAGATTGAGGGCATCTAGCTTAGATTGTAGGACTGCCGGGGTGTTAAGCATATCCCAGTTTAGGTCACCTAACAGAACAAACTCTGAAGCTAGATGGGGGGCGATCAATTCACAAATGGTGTCCAGGGCACAGCTGGGAGCTGAGGGGGGTCGGTAGCAGGCGGCAACCGTGAGAGACTTATTTCTGGAGAGAGTAATTTTCAAAATTAGTAGTTCGAACTGTTTGGGTATGGACCTGGAAAGTATGACATTACTTTGCAGGCTATCTCTGCAGTAAACTGCAACTCCTCCCCCTTTGGCAGTTCTATCTTGACGGAAGATGTTATAGTTGGGTATGGAAATCTCTGAATTTTTGGTGGCCTTCCTGAGCCAGGATTCAGACACAGCAAGGACATCAGGGTTAGCAGAGTGTGCTAAAGCAGTGAGTAAGACAAACTTAGGGAGGAGGCTTCTGATGTTGACATGCATGAAACCAAGGCTTTTTCGATCACAGAAGTCAACAAATGAGGGTGCCTGGGGACATGCAGGGCCTGGGTTTACCTCCACATCACCCGCGGAACAGAGAAGGAGTAGTATGAGGGTGCGGCTAGAGCGTTGGGGACAGAGAATAAGAGCAGGTTTCTGGGCATGGTAGAATATATTCAGGGCATAATGCGCAGACAGGGGTATGGTGGGGTGCGGGTACAGCGGAGGTAAGCCCAGGCACTGGGTGATGATGAGAGAGGTTGTATCTCTGGACATGCTGGTAGTAATGGGTGAGGTCACCGCATGTGTGGGAGGTGGGACAAAGGAGTTATCAGGGGTATGAAGAGTGGAACTAGGGGCTCCATTGTGAACTAAAACAATGATAACTAACCTGAACAACAGTATACAAGGCATATTGACATTTGAGAGAGACATACAGCGAGGCATACAGTAATCACAGGTGTTGAATTGGGAAAGCTAGCTAAAACAGTAGGTGAGACAACAGCTAATCAGCTAGCACAACAACAGCAGGTAAAATGGAGTAGACTAGGCAACGGGGCCAACAGATAAAACAAACAAGCAGAATGGAGTACCGTGATTAATGGGAAGTCCAGCGTGCATCAGCTATGTAGCCAAGAGATCAGTGTCCAGGGGGCAGCGGTGGATGGGGCAGGGAAGCTGGACTGGCGAGTGTTATCCAGGTTTCAAAAAACTAACAATGACTAAATTGCTTGTAGCTAGTTAGCTGGTTAGCTTCTGGAGGTTCTTGAGTGTGTTCTAAAAATAAATAAAAATAATAGCGATTCCGTATCACATTGGGTGAGGCAGGTTTCCGGAAGGTATAAACAAATTAAAAGTCAAAAGAGATAGAAAGTAAATATGGGTCTGGTGAGCGTTTGGGACGCGGCGATTCAGGCGGTTAGCAGGCCTGTGCTAACAAGCTAACAGTTTGTAGGCCCGGGCTAGACAAGGTAGCAGTTAGCGGACCGGAGCTGGACAAGCTAGCAGTTAGCAGGCCGAATTAGCAAGCAGGGAGATAGCGAGAGCTAGAGAGTTAGCCTTTGGGGGACGTCGCGATGGGGTGAGTCTGTTTATTCCTCTTCATGCGGTGACATCGATAGACCGGTCGTGGGCCCGGGTATTGTAGCTTAGGAGTATGCTACGGTGGTAGCGCAGGCCGGGCTAGCTTCAAGCTAAGTGGGTGGAAACGCTAGCCAGGAGTAATCATCCGGGGTTGTGGTTTAGCTAGATAGCTAGTTGTGAAGATCCAGCTGAAAAATCCAGCTGAAAAAATGTTCCGTTTGCGGTGGGAATCCGGGGATGAATCCGGGGATGAAAAATAAATAGGTCCGTTATGCTCTGGTTAGAGTCGCGTTGTTCGAACAGGCAAGAGCTTTCCGAACTACAGGTTAGCTGATGACCGGTTAGCTGAAGACCGCTAGCATAGCTGGTGGTTAGCTGGCTAGCTTCAGTTGAGGGGTTCCGAAGTAAATATAAATACTTTAGGAAAAATAGCTACATTGGGTGAGGCGGGTAGCAGGAGAGTATTTGGAAGCTTAGGTTTAGCAAAATGTTTAAAGCTCACCTCATTGTGATGAAGAAAGAAGTTCAACAACAGGTTGAAACTGAGTGGAAAACATGGTCATTGTGGATGTTGTTTCAAAGCCTAACACAACGAAAATGGACAGCGATTTCTAAGGTGATGATTAATTCAACACACCATACACATATTAGAGCTTATGCATAGGCCTATATATGTGCCCAAACTTGGGGGGAAAAATATTAAAATAATGATTGTGCCGTTATACAATACATAGCCTACCTCATACACCTGATTTAAGATGTCTTTGGTACATATTGGTCCATAAATAAACACATTCTAGAAATCGCCTTTGAGTGTGGACTATTATTATGCATACTGGCGGACTGGTTACCTATTGCTACACTCCAATTGTTCTATCCATGAGTCTGGGAGAGAATATATAGGCCTAGGCAATGCTGTTGGTCAATTGATTGGCTTACAAAGTTAACATACAATTATAGTGAATTTGTATTTGATTTTGAATAGCCTAGTAATAAGGCATTTACGTCAAGGAGCCAATGATAGACCAGGAAGTATTTACATTTGACCTCATTGCTATAGACCAGTGTCACCCAAACACGGTCCTGGGGACCCAAAGCGGTGCACATTTTGGTTTTGGGTCAACTCATCATCAGCTGTGTTGTGCCAGAGCAAAAAAACTAAAATGTGCACCCCTTGGCGTCCCCAGGACCGAATTGAGAAACGTTGCTAAACACAGCGTGCCTTTGTCACTGCATGTCTATATTGTGCACCTAGCCCCTAACCTTAACTCTTAACCCTTAAAAACAGAATATTTTTCAATCTGTCTACAGAGATAGAGTTCTTACATTCTGACTGTCCAAGGATCTGATATGGATGGTGCACCTGGAGGCAACACAGGGACAGCCATAGTGCACATCAACATGCTGGACATCAATGACAATATCCCCACATTGGAGAAGAACGAGGTGAAAACTGCAGCTGTAGTATTTTAACATATTATTCAAATCAGTACCTATATGCCACACAAAACCACACAGAGAGTATTTGCAAAAGTATGAGTGGACAGGTTGGTTTATCTGCATGGATGTGCATTACATCTTTATAACCATTACTGGTGTGTGAGATTATTCTGAGATTATTAATATAATTTTCATAACTGTATATCTGTCCTGTGTGTGTAGTACCCTGTCAGTATAGTGAACACAGCCAACGTGGAGGTGGTAAGGATCTAGGCGTTAGATCCAGAACTGAAGAAGACAGATAACTGTCAGTTATGTTTGAGATCGTCAAGGGCAACGAGGATAGCGTCTTCGCCATGGAGACAGACCCCAAGACCAACAAGGGAGTTCTGATGCTCCTTAAGGTAGGAGATGATTCTGTCAGTATAGTGACACACAGGTTAATGAAAACAGTGTAAATTATGCTTTTCATTCATTAAGAAGAATCTCTCTAAGCTATTGTAGGATAGTAAATACTTCCACCTACTGGAGAAATGGTAATGTCACAATACAGTTGATGTTAAATAACGGAAGTGAAGATATGTGTTGTTATGGTCAGACTGGCTAGCTGTTACGGTCCGACTGGATCATTTAGCTATTTGATTTAGAATTTTAGGACCCCTTTAGGTATCCCAAAAATACACTTTAAAAGTATTTGATAAAATATTGAATTTGTCCTTTACTACTATAGCCCATATAACAACATTGAATAGCACATTCATAAATGGTTTTGAAGTGTCTGTCCTATATCTAGGAGATATGAGAAAGCTCAGGAAATATATATTTTTACACATATGTAACCACATATTTTTGACCATTCGGACGCTACAGACATCTTTGCGAGAAGACCGATTTTCGGGATGTCTTATACTGTAGTCTGACAACACCGCTGTATCTCGCCCACCTTCCACAGCAGATGCAGAAGGCCGACATAGGCGGATGTGGTGGATTGATAGGGATTTTTGTATTGTGTTACTTAAATTGATGCACGGATGAGTCAATAGACTCTTAAGGATTACTGTACAATAATGTCAGGCTTGTCATAACTAACCAGTCATCCATCGCTCTCTCTTGCAGCTTGTGGACTTTGAGGAGAATCCTGACATCAAGCTGCAATTGGTGGTGTATAACAAAGCACCTGTATTCAGTGGAGAGGGGGAGGGAGATGGGGACAGGATAGAGGTGGAGCAGGTTGTGGAAGAGGTGGATGAGGAGGAGGTGGTGGTGGAGATGGGGCAGGAGCTGATGCTGATCTTGACCTTGATCTTGTGGCTTGGGTAGGAGCAAAGCCTGGGGCTGTTCCAAAGTATAAACCAAAACGAAGGCCAAAAGGTGGTCAAATTTACCCATTGAAGATTGCTGTAAAAAATATGCCAGAAGGGCCTGTCTTTACGCCCAAGGTGAAGGGAATACCTGTGTCAGAGAGCCCAGAGGACGGAAGCCCCTAATCAGACGTCATCGCTACATATCCTGCCTTCGACAGAGACACTTCAGAGCCAGCAGAAAAAGTCAGGTGAGAGTAGTTTACTCTAGACATTCCTCCAAATCAATGAAAAAACGGAATATGATAACAGCTCATACCACAATTACACCTCCAACACCGCCGAAGCATGTGCTATGCGGATATTGGCCAATACTAGTTTTAAAAAAATATAGGCGATGTCCGCGCACCGCATAATAAAATATCCCCATCAAAATATGCCTGTTTAAGCTAGAGATATCTTTTGCATGGGGGCCGTCTCAATACACCACATCCGCCGATGTCGGCCTTCCGCACCTGCGGTGGAAGGTGGCAGAGCTACAGCACTGTTTGTCAGACTAGGAGACATCCCGAAAATGGTTTTGACTTATGACTAATATGGAAAGATGAGACTTTCGCGAACACGATGGTGTTCTCCATTTTTCTCTAAAACAAGTGTCACTGTGTCTGAAGGTAACCCGGTACCGGGCCGAAAAATGTACGTAAGCGAATGGGGCAAACGTATACGGATAATTCCACGAGAAAAATATAATCTCTCTCAAATATAGGACAGACACTTCAAAAATGTTTTTTTTAATGTATACCTACATTACATTACATGTATACCTAAAATTCAACAAAAAGTCTAAAAGTCAACAAAACTAAGGAGATGATTGTGGACTTCAGGAAACAGCAGAGGGAACACCCCCCTATCCACATCGATGGAACAGTAATGGAGAGGGTAGCAAGTTTTAAGTTCCTCGGCATACACATCACAGACAAACTGAATTGGTCCACTCACACAGACAGCATCGTGAAGAAGGCGCAGCAGCGCCTCTTCAACCTCAGGAGGCTGAAGGAATTCGGCTTGTCACCAAAAGCACTCACAAACTTCTACAGATGCACAATCGAGAGCATCCTGGCGGGCTGTATCACCGCCTGGTACGGCAACTGCTCCGCCCTCAACCGTAAGGCTCTCCAGAGGGTAGTGAGGTCTGCACAACGCATCACCGCGGGCAAACTACCTGCCCTCCAGGACACCTACACCACCCGATGTTACAGGAAGGCCATAAAGATCATCAAGGACATCAACCACCCGAGCCACTGCCTGTTCACCCCGCTATCATCCAGAAGGCGAGGTCAGTACAGGTGCATCAAAGCTGGGACCGAGAGACTGAAAAACAGCTTCTATCTCAAGGCCATCAGACTGTTAAACAGCCACCACTAACATTGAGTGGCTGCTGCCAACACACTGACAATGACACTGACTCAACTCCAGCCACTTTAATAATGGGAATTGATGGGAAATTATGTAAATATATCACTAGCCACTTTAAACAATGCTACCTTATATAATGTTACTTACCCTACATTATTCATCTCATATGCATACGTATATACTGTACTCTATATCATCGACTGCATCCTTATGTAATACATGTATCACTAGCCACTTTAACTATGCCACTTTGTTTACATACTCATCTCATATGTATATACTGTACTCGATATCATCTACTGTATCTTGCCTATGCTGCTCTGTACCATCACTCATTCATCCATCACTCATCCCCTTACACTGTGTATAAGACAGTAGTTTTGGAATTGTTAGTTAGATTACTTGTTGGTTATTACTGCATTGTCGGAACTAGAAGCACAAGCATTTCGCTACACTCGCATTAACATCTGCTAACCATGTGTATGTGACAAATAAAATTTGATTTGATTTGATTTAATGAGCAGCCTGGTGACCTAGAGGCCAGAGAGGGAGCACACGTGACATTCGTCATGAAGTTGGTTGAGAGAATGCCAGTGTGCAAAGCTGTCATCAAGGCAAAGGGTGACTACTTTGAAGAATCTAAAATATATTTAGATTTGTTTAACACTTTTTTGGTTACTACATGATTCCATGTGTTATTTCATTGTTGTGATGTCTTCACTATTATTCTACAATGTAGAAAATAGTACAAATAAAGAAAAACTCTTGAATGAGTAGGTGTGTCCAACCTTTTGACTGGTAGTGTATTTTGCAGAAATGTGATTATACTATGTTTTCAGAATATTGATTAAAAAATATATATCTTAAGGGGCTTAGCTAACAGCCATATTTTTGCCTCTAAAAATAAAAGTTAAATACAAACATTTGTAAAATATAATCATTCACTTGAACATCCCCAGTAAAACCATAACCATTCTATCAGATCTTCTAACACTCCGACGGAGTTGACGTTAGACAAAAAATATGTAGGAGATTGTTTTACGAGTTGACAAAAAAAAAAAAACATTTAAGTTGTAACACAGTAGCAATGTAGTTTTTCCTCAGTTGCTTAATGACTATAATGACTATTAATATTCTATTGTAATCTATCAGGCAGATGGAGTTGACAGTTAAATGATTGTGACCATGGTTTCCAATATTGTTTGTTTAAATCTATCAAAAGTAGAAAACATTACAGGCCTTGTTGCACTACATGTAATGAGGACATGAATAATAGTCCTTATGGTATAGCTGACCCTGCTTATTCCTGATTCATTTAGGATTTTAGACACATTTCCAGACACATCTTTTAGGAATCAAGGTTTTGTGAAAAATATTATTTAAAGTCACAGAGTGCTATTGCAAGAAACTACATACGATACTTAATGGATAATCGCCGACGTTCTGCACATTACCTTGGTAATAATGGATGACTCAGTGGGATGAGGCGAACCCAAGTCCCTTCGCAGAGTTCATTTTTCCAAGGTAATGTACATTACTAAAGCACACCTATACCGGTAAAAATGACATGTTTTCAAGTAATATGTTCAGTGAATTCATACTTTCTCATCTTTCCACTTTGTTCTATAGCCAGGGACGCGACCCAGTTGTTAATTATTTTTGTTCTTTATCTATAGACGTGACCCAGTCATTCGTTCTTTATGTTCTGTTGCCAGCATTACCCCTTGCTTGCTCGATAGCCAACCTCTGCAGCCGGAATAACAGCAAATTAGCTGCAGTTTAGCATTTTTTTTAAAGCGTTTTTTCTCACCGATGTACACACAATACCACATAATCACAAAGTGAAAACTTATTGAAAATTAAATACAAAAATATCTAATTTACATAAGTATTCACACCCCTGAGTCAATACATGTTATAATTAACTTTGGCAGCGATTACATTTGTGAATCTTTCTGGGTAAGTCTCTAAGAGCTTTTACATACCTGGATTGTACAATATTTACACATCATTCTTGAAAAGATTCTTCAAGCTTTATCAAGTTGGTTGTTGATTATTGTGAGACAGCCATTTTCAACTCTTACAATAGATTTGAACGCCGATATAAGTTAAACCTGTAACTAGACCACCCAGGAACATTCAATGTGGTCTTGGTAAGTCTGTTTTAGTTAATTGTCCTGCTGAAAGGTGAATCTGTCTCCCAGTGTCTGTTGGAAAGTAGACTTTTCCTTTAGTGTTTTGCTTGTGCTTAGCTCTATTCCGTTTATTTTTATTCCCCTAAAAAAACTCCCTAGTCCTTGCCGATGACAAGCATATCCATAACATGATGTAGCCACCACCATGCTTGAAAATATGAAGAGTGGTACTCAGGGATGTGTTGTATTGGATTTGCCCCCAAACATAACCTTTTGTATTCAAGACAAAGTTAATTTATTTGCAAAAATGTTGGCTATTTTACTTTAGTGCCTTATTGCAAACATGATGCATGTTTTGGAATATTCTAATTCTGTACAGGCTTTCATCTTTTTACTATGTAATTTAGGTTAGCATTGTGGAGTAACTCCAATGTTGTTGCTCCATCCTCAATTTTCTCCTATCACAGCCATTAAACTCTGTAACTGTTTTAAAGTCACCATCCTCCTCGTGGTGAAATCACTGAACGGGTTCCTTCCTTTCCGGCAACTGAGTTAGGAAGGATACCTGTGTCTTTGTTGTGACTGGGTGTATTGATGATTCACCATCCAAAGTGTAATTAATAACTTCACCTTGCTCAAAGGGATATTCAATGTCTGTTTTTTATATATTTCCCCATCTACTAATAGGTGCCCATCTTTGCGAGGTATTTGGAATCATCCCTGGTCTTTCTGGTTGAAATGCACTGTTCAACTGCGGGACCTTACAGATAAATGTATGTGTGAGGTACAGGGATGAGGTAGCCTTAAAATAATTATGTTGAACACACAGAGTTAATTCATGCAACTTATTATGTGACTTGTTAAACAAAACAGGCATGGTCATTGTATTTCCACACCTATTTCAAAATAATTACCCCCAAATAACTTTCCCTCTTAACATTATAAGCAGTCATACGTGCTTAGCAACCATACTTCCTCCAGTAATCAACTTTTTTTTCATATGGTACTAGGGTTTAAATAATTCCACACGCTGCAAATAACGCTCCACTAATTCACACTGGTTTTTACAATCAAGACAGGTATGGGTCCTAAATGGCAAACTGTTCCCTATATAGTGTACTACTTTTGACCAGGGTCCATCAAAACTAGAGCACTTTATAGGAAATAGGGTGCAATTTGGGACTGAGCCAAGCTGTAATTCACAGCTGGCTTATCAGACAAGCTGACGTTGATGACTCTGTTTTCCTTTGTTGATGTTTTATCAACTGAGAGTGATTCTGTGTCACAAAGTGCACCTTTCTTCCTATGTAGTGCACTACTTATGACCAGGGCCCATACGGCTCTGATCAAAAGTAATGCACTATATAGGGAATAAGGTGCCATCTGGGTCACAACCTAAGACAGGCAGAGTCAGTTTAACAGTGTTACTGCGACCGCCCTGGCTGGAAGGCACTATAAAGTATACCAGCCTGCCAGCTCCCTGTGTCAGCACCACACAGGAACACACCTTTCAAAAATATTCACCCAGAGGAAGAGAGGGGGAGAAGGGGTAAGCTACATGCTGTAGCTGTCCAGTGTCCCTGAGGAGAAAGTACATAAGACACCTCCCTCCCCTCATATTTAACACCCCCCTCATGAATTCTCAAGACTAAATTCTACATTCTGAGGGAGAGAGTAAGACTAAAGAGAGAGGGGGACTGTACTGTACATTAACTGTCTGTATGGTACAGACTCTATAACACTGTCATGGCTAGGGCTAGGGTCAGGCATGCAGGAGTCTGCCTGCTGCTTCTGCTGATTGTGGCACTGGTGAGTACCCCTGGCGCTTTATTGAAATATGATCATTGATATTGAAATGTCAATATAAAATGTTGAAGGAGAGCCTGTTATTGCAAGTAGATATTTTATGCTTCAGGTTAGGTAATTTGATTGCAATCTGCTGTCTTGTATTAGTCTTAATTAGGCATGAGCCTTATTAAATGTGCTTTATAAAAACACCTATTTGCTCTTGTGCCGCAAAGCTGGAAGCACAACTTTAAACACTGTTGATGCCTCTTTAGCAGGGTTCCCCAACTGGCGGCCCGTGGGTGGATTTATTTGGCCCCCCAATCTTAAAAATAAAAACTAAAGGAAACAATTTTTTTGTGACACAAAAGACTGAAAACATCAGGAAATCAGCTCCAAGTGATTTTAATTTAAGAAATCTGTTCCCAAGTATTCTCACACATAATAGAGAGACACATGATTGTAAACAAATGTAAGCAAGGTTTAAAAGTATTATGTTTTAGTCAAACATTATATCTGTTTTGGCCTTCTTGCGGTCAATTTGCAGTCTTGAAATAATTTGTAATTATGTTCCGGCCCCGTGACCATCCGCTCAAGAAAAAAATGGTCCCGTGGCTCAATGTAGTTGATGATCCCTGCTCTATAGCTGAAAGAAGTTAGTGTCAGAGAACATTCTCTTTTTCTAATTCCAAAGTTGCTTGTGCAACTATGTTGACAAACAAGTTATTGCAGAAGCCCATTCATTCCATGCAGACAAGCACAATGACCATCATTATGAGTGATTTATGCAGTGAAACAATATACTATGCATGATTCTTCAGTGTGGTTTCATTCTTCTAGTCAGTGCTGTGTGTTGTGAGTCAAAGAGGCTAAGTGGTATTTTACTTTGGTCTTTGTTGCATCTTGGTCTTTATTATTGCTTTAACCCAATAGCCATTAGCCATTGTAATCTTATAAGTGCTGTTTACACTGAGTGTACAAAACATTAGCAACACCTTCCTAATATTGAGTTGCACCCCCCTTTGCCCTCAGAACAGCCTCAATTTGTCGGGCATGGACTCCAATGTTTCGAAAGCGTTCCACAGGGATGCTGGCCCATGTTGACTCCAATGCTCCCCACAATTGTGTGGAGTTGGCTGGATGTCCTTTGGGTGGTGGACCATTCTTGATACACACAGGAAACTGTTGAGGGATAAAAACCCAGAAGCGTTGCAGTACTTGACACACTCAAACCGTTGCACCCTTCCATATCTCAATTGTCTCTAGGTTTAAACATCCTTCCTAAATTTGTCTCCTCCCCTTCATCTACACTGATTGAAGTGGATTGAACAGGTGACCTTGTCAGATAACCTGTTGTATAACAACATGGCCTGAGGGGTTCAGTGTATAGTCTGAGTACATAATGTACAAGTAAGTGGATGGTAGTTGCAAAGAAACAGCAGCTCGCTCTGTTGAAACATCAGTCTTTGCAGTAGGTACACAGTGTCTGCCTCCATAACACCCCAGGAAGGTATGGAACAGTGGTGACACCATAGAGATCCCATAGTTCAGGACTCTCTGCAGGTGTTCTATGTGAAATATAGCACATTACATATGGCTGACATAGCCAGTGAGACATCGGTAAGGGATCATAGCTCTCATCTGGATTCACCTGGCCAGTCTATGCCAAGGAAAGAGCAGGTGTTCCTAATGTTTTGTACACTCAGTGTATACAGGTAAAGGTTAAAAAAAATACATTAAAAAGCAAGAAAAAGCCCCATGGGCACAATTAAAATCATAACTTGTTCCAGGTGCCTCTCAACCGACCTTAACCCATTCCAGGAACAGCACAATACAAAACAGAGAGAGAGGGAGAAGCTGAAAAATGCAACCGCTCATTCACATACCTGTAAAGTACTTCCAACAGAGATACTTTTGTTTGACATGCAATGCAAATAATATAAGTCACTAAAAATCAACAGAACATGCACACACTTGTTGGGAAAGGGGGATACCTAGTCAGTTGCACAACTGAATGCATTCAAACGAAATGTGTCTTCCACATTTAACCCAACCCCTCTGAATCAGAGAGGTACGGGGGGCTGCCTTAATCAACCTCATTGGATCCTGGGGAGCAGTTGTTGGAGGTTAAATGCCTTGCTCAAGGGCAGAACAATTTACTGGGTCAGCGATTCAAACTAGCATCCTTCCAGTCACTGGCCCAATGCTCTTAACCACTAGGCTACCTGCCACCTCATTGCAACACCATGTACTGTTCATGTAGCCTTGTGCCTCAGGTTGAAAACATACAGTATGATTGTCATTTGCTTTCTACAAAATAAAAATGTAAAGGCAGGAAAAGACAGATCTATTTCCCTCAAGCAATAAACCTCTGTGCTCAACACTAACTTTCTCCCCAGCTAACAGGAGGTGTGGACGCTATAAGGGAAAAAAAAACAGGCCACAATCCAGGACATGCATTATGTACATGTTCAAACACAGCTTATAGGCTATAGGCTAGATACCATACACCAGGAATCATCAACTAGATTCAGCCGCTGGCAGATTTTTTTATTGAGAGGAAGGTCTGCAAATTGACTGCAAGGAGCCCAAACAGATATAATATTTCACAAAACATAATCCTTTCAAACCTTGCTTCCATTTGTATATGATCACATACATCTCTCTATTATGCGCGGGAATACTTTGATACAGATTTACAGTCCAACATTAAAAATATTAAAACAATTTGCTAAGAAAACTTAGGGGGGGGGGAAATAAAATCATCCAAGGGGCAATTTCAGCCCGCTGGCCGCCAGTTGGGGAACCCTGCCATGCAATCAAAAGGGGACCTTTGCGCTCAGAAGCTTGGCTGGTGCGTAAAACTCACAAATTTAGACAAACAAAATGTCTAATCGGTCCACGCTCAAAAAGATGTAACATAAAGCTTACTTCATATTTTTTTCACTACATCAGGTATAGCGTACACAGATGTTTAGGCATTGCAGACTTTTTCAGTGTGCAGGTACAAATCTTTTTAATTCAAAGCAGCATTTGTAGGGAACACAGGTGATCAACCGATGAGCAGCAGGTGCTTCTAATTAGGGTTACCACTCATCTGACAATCAGGGATGTGACTTCTCTGGTCTATCTATATACAAGGTTTTATACCTAGACACTGAAGAAGGCTGCAAAACTGAAATGTCTGTGTACACTATCCCTGATACAGTGAAAATAAAAAACTAAATTTAAAAAGAAAGTAAGCTTTATGAAATATCTTTTTGAGTGCGGACCTATCACATCTTTCGCATATGGTGTGATGGATGAGAGTATTTCTTTATCTGATCAGACAGAAAACAGACGCAACCCGTCTGTAGCCATAATCCGCCTTATTTCTGTGCCAACAGTCAGTCAGCCAGTCGGTGTCAGTCAGTCAGTGTCTCTCTCACTCACACACACACACATACACAGCTAGCAATGAGGAATTGGCTCAGGGGGGCCAGAACTGATTGAATTAGCCCGGAATCAGGTGTCGGACTTTGCACAAAATCAAAATGAATGACTGCCCAGAATTGGCCCAAGTACATCGGTCCGTTTCCATCTACCGGAATTTTATACTTACATTTTATACATACAAATTATATCCATCCACTGCGATGCAGTGTCTTAGACCTCCGCGCCACTTGGGAGGCTCCATCCACAAAGTGTTTAATGCTTATCAGTTGCCTTGCACAAAGTATTGAAATACTAAAATACTACTTAAAACAGGACTCTTAAAGAATTTAATTCAAATGTTAATTGTATTTTTTGACCACAGAAACAAAAATAAATAAATAATGAAATGTTAATTATATAAAGCAGCCTGTGCAATCATCTGCCAGAGAGTAGCCCCAATCGTCCAGAGCACCAAGTAATACTTTTGGGCCAGATAACTCACACTGGAATCGGCCCGAGCTCAATCCCCAAATCCAAGCCATAAGTAATACTGCTGAAGACGGCCTAGACTCGGGCCCCATGACAGCGGGCGAGTCTGACTATCAGCCGAGTGTCCCGACTCTCAGCTGGAATCGGCCCAGATCCACATTGCTAGCTGGGCTCTCTCTCACGTTCTCTTTGTCTATTTCTCTCCCTGTCTCTCTATTTCCCCCCTCTTGTTCTCTCCCTGTCTCTCTCTCTCCATTTCCCCCCTCTTGTTCTCTCCCTGTCTCTCTATTTCCCCCCTCTTGTTCTCTCCCTGTCTCTCTCTCTCTATTTCCCCCCTCTTGTTCTCTCCCTGTCTCTCTCTCTCTATTTCCCCCCTCTTGTTCTCTCCCTGTCTCTCTATCTCTATTTCCCCCCTCTTGTTCATAAAAAGTCCTCACTATGCAGTGTTTGGTATTAAAGTGTAGGTGATAGGCCTCCCAGGTGGCGCAGTGGTCTAGGGCACTGCACCGCAGTGCTAGCTGTGCCACCGGAGACTCTGGGTTCGCCCCCAGGCTCTGTCGCACCCGGCCGCGACTGGGAGGTCTGTGGGGCGATGCACAATTGGCCTAGCGTCGTCCGGGTTAGGGAGGGTTTGGCCGGTAGGGATATCCTTGTCTAATTGTGCTCTACTGACTCCTGTGGCGGGCCGGGCGCAGCCTCTGTCCAGAATGTCTGGGTCTATCACCACTTTAGGGCACCACTGTGGAGGGCTTGAGAATGTTCATAACAATGGCATGATGTGACGGAGGTGCAACCTATAAATAGAGTACTAGCTCAAAAGAACTGAGAGTTCCTGCACCTAAATGACACCCAAAATGAGTATCGACACCTACTGTATTTCAGTCCAAGTCAAGCACTAGCCTAAACATGCATACACCATCAGATGGAATTCATAGCAAGCAGTAGAGAGGGGGTGGGAAAAGAAAAGGATATATACAGTATTGACCATTATAATAATACATTTTATTTGGCCTTTCAGGACACTCAAGGACATCTTATATTTTATGTACAGCACTAGATTGTATTTCATGTAAGCCTATGTAATGAACTTGAATTATGCTTGATTATTTACTGGGGGGCTATAAAAGCAAATGTTTGTTTTTTTAAATACAAGGAGTTTATCACTTTCAAAATAATGGGCACGTTCTGACATGTGGCACTTCGCACTGATACCATGTGCAGTAAACAGTAGCTATCGCTGTGTTGACTAGGCTACACTGTGTAGGCTTCTCACCGTTAGCTAGCTAACTAAGACTCACTAGCCAACTTGGTAAGCAAAAAACAAGTAAATGGCCAAACAAAGCTCACTGTTCCATTTTTTCAAGAGATCGGGTATATAAGAGGGTGTTGGAGCATTTGCCAAGTTATTTGACGTCAGTGATTTTGCCATGAATGGCCTTCAGTCCCCTTTTATATCAATCACTGATTGCATTGATCTAATTGAGGGCCTTAAAGACAATGATCAGAACTACAACAGCGTTTTTATTCAACACTTTTAGAAATCATGAAACATGCTTCTCAACTTCTACTCGCAGGGACTACGTTATTTATAATAAGGGGGAGGCCTATATGGAGAAAATCAGAACTCTTATTATATATGAAAATAGGCAAATGCATGGAAACAATATTTATTTCCAGTCTAGTGTACACAGACATTAACTGTATAAGATTACCTGTAACTCTGAATGTGCTCTTTTGATATTCCAGGTTATCAGTGCTGACGCAGAAGCAGAGATGCGAAGAAAGAATCTCAGGAGACAGAAGAGAGAATGGATCCTGCCTCCTGTCAAAATCTACGAGAATACAAACTACACAAAAAGAGAGTACATTGCCAAGGTCTGCTAAACTAAGACACCAAGCAAAACATGACTAATCATAATGACTACTGAAATAAGCTGAAATCCGCATAAAGTGAAACTGCGCCACTGTTCGCACATTTCTTATTTTGTTTAGCTGTACTTGATTGAGCTTGCCTGGCTGGCACAATGGAATCAATGTAATAGTTCCAAAAGTGCAAACCCACCCCACCCGTCTGGCACCCCAGGCATGCTCAATAAAATAAGTATTTGAAAGAATACAACCACTATTTAAAACTCAGGTCTGTTCTGTGGATGGCATGAGAAACTAAACGCTTGGAGGAATGAAACCAGGGACAGGTTTCTAACACATGGTTGCCAGAATGGCATTGGCAGGCAAGGCTGATGAGCATAAGTCTGGGTATTATGTTCACTTGGTTCATGTGAGAAAAGGAGGCAGAGATTCAGGTTTACCAGCCTGTTTCATCTAGAGAGACATAGAAGTTGATTGTTGTGATGCTTATTTGGATGCAGTTGGGCATAATCCTTAATCGTGAGTCACTCCATCCTGGCAGAAGTGGTTTGAGTCCTATGGAATTTTAACACATGATAAACAACTATACTAACAACATAGATACATATAATTAGATGAAATACATTAGAAATGAGAAATAATTCATTTAGGCATGTAAAAAACATGTTTTTAAGACGTCAGGCCATAATAGAAATGTTTTAAATGTATGGATCAGAGGAACTCCACAAGTTATATTCAGGTGTGATTATCCCCTTGTCTCTGTTTCCTTATGTTTGAATGCCATTTGTTTGTTCAGATCCGCTCTGATAAGGACAAAGAGGCGAAGGTGGAGTATTACCTGGCAGGGAAGGGGGCTGACAAACCCCCCTTTTACCTTTTTATTGTCAACCCCGAGAATGGCTTTGTAAGAATCACTGACATCCTGGACCGGGAGAAATGCCCCATGTACAACGTGAGTCTCCTTGACGTTATGAAGTTGTCATCTATAAGAATTACATGGCATTTATGACTGCAGCTTATAAGGTGCTTGTTAATATGTAACTGAAACAATATAACCCATATATATATTATATTATTTCCCCCCTGTCCCAGTTGACTGGAGGGGCCAGGTACAGAAACGGGACCTTGGCGGAAGAAAATATTCCTCTGCAGATTCATGTCATTGATCTGAACGATAACTCACCTTACTTTGAGCTCCACTCTGGGTCCATCGCAGAGTCCAGCAAAGCAGGTACATGACATTTTTTTAATTGTCACATACACCTGATAAGTGCAGTGAAATGTGTTGTTTTACAGGGTCAGCCATAGTAGTACAGCACCCCTGGAGAAGATTATAGTTAAGTGCCTTGCTCAAGAGCACATTGACATATTTTACACCTTGTCGGTTCGGGTATTTGAACCAGCAACCTTTCAGTAACTAGCCCAACACTCAAACCGCTAGACTACCTGCCGCCAAATGCCCTCATATAAGACAGATACCCTATTCTCATTGGTGCTGCACAATCAGATTGGACATCATCCGATGTACCACACAGTGTTTAACAAATCCAGAAACACATAGAGGCTGCCTCTTGCCTTTGGAGTAACATGTCTCACAATGTCCTCTCCCATTGCCCCCTGCCCTGTGAAACATCAGGCACAGAAATCATGCAGATCATTGGGAAAGATGATGATCAGGAGGGGAGCATCAACTCTAAGATCCATTACAAGATCCTCAGCCAGAAACCAGCAGGGTCCGGAGCCATGTTCACCATCGATGAGAATACAGGGAAACTCTTCGTCAAGGATGCCACACTGGACAGAGAGGTGCACTTGATGAGGCCTTGACAGCCCTACAAACTGTCTGTATCAGAGGAGGCTGCTGAGGGGAGAACGGCTCATAATAATGGCCGGAACAGGGCAAATGGAATGGCATCTGGAAACCATGTGTTTGATACCATTCCACTGATGACACTCCAGTCATTACCACGAGCCCGTTCTCCCTAATTAAGGTGCCATAAACCTCCTGTGGTCTGTATGGTATTTTCAGACTATTTGGTAGCCAGAAGAGTCAAGTGTATACCAGGCAAGCTCAATCAAAAGCAGCTAAAATATTAACTGAACCAAGGTCTGATGTGAAATAGCAGTGTATGAAAGTCTCTTTGCTCTATCTTTTCTAGACTCACGATTTGTACACTATAATCGTCCAAGGGACAGATATGGGCGGGGCAGCTGGAGGCAACACGGGAACAGGAACTGTGGAAATAAAGGTCCTGGACATCAATGACAACATCCCCACACTGGAGAAGGGGCAGGTAAAAGATACAGCCTAGGTTTCAACCGTTTCAACCTGTTTTACATGCTGTGTTCCCCATGCCAGTGGGTCACAATCTGGGAATGATATTAATGATGAATAATAAATGTTTATAATACATTTCCTCATTTTACTGAGGTTATCCTTCAAATACATACAGTGCCTATAGAAAGTCTACACCCCCTTGAACTTCTAAAACTATTTTGTTGCGTTACAAAGTGGGAATAAAAAAAATAAAAACATGTTTTTGTCAACAATCTACACAAAATACATGTCAAAAAATAAATAAAACGAATATATTTTGATGACCTAAGTATTCACCACAATGAGTCAATACATGATAGAAACACCATTGGCAGCAATTACAGCTGTGAGTGTTCTTGGGTTAGTCTTATAAGAATGTTGTAACTTGTATTGTGCAATATGGTACATTTTCATGTCTTGCCATAGATTTTCAAGCAGATTTAAGTAAAAAATGTAACTTGGCCACTAAGGAACTTTCTCTGTCTTCTTGGTAAGCGATTCCCGTGTAGATTTGACTAGGTTATTGTTCTGCTGAAAGGTGAATTCCTCTCCCAGTGTCTGGTGTAAAGCAGACTAAAGTAGGCTTTCCTCTAGGATTTTGCCTGTGCTTAGCTCCATTCCGTTTCTTTTCATCCTGAAAAACTCTCCACATGTCAAGCATGCCCATACCATGATGCAGCCACCACCATGCTTGAAAATAAGGAGTGATATGTTGTGTTGGATTTTGCCCCAAACATAAGACTTTGCAATTTTTTATTATTACTTTAGTGCCTTGTTTTGGAATATTTGTATTTTGTACATTTGTATTCTTCTTTTCACTCTGTCATTTAGGTCATTATTATGGTCACTAAAATGTTGTTGATCCATCCTCAGTTTTCTCCCATCACAGCCATTGATCTCTGTAGCTGTTTTAAAATCACCAATGGCCTGACATCCCTAAGCAGTTTCCTTCCTGTCTTGCAGCTCAGTTTAGAGGGATGACTGCATCTTTGGTGTGTCTGCGTGGTTTAATAGATTATACACAGTATCATTATTAACTTGACCATGCTTAAAGATATATTCAATGTCTGATTTGTTATCGTTACCAATCACTGCCCTTCTTTATGAGGCTTTCGGAAATCTCCCTGGTCTTTGTAGTTGAATCTGTGCTTGAAATTTAATACTTGACTGAGGGACGTTACAGATGTTGTATGTATGAGGGGCAGATGAAGGGGTTGTCATTCAAAAATCATGTCAACCCCTATTATTTCACACAGAGTGAGTCCATGTAACTTATTATGTGATTTGTTAAGCCACATTTTTCAGTGGTGGAAAAAGTATCCAATTGTCATACTTGAGTAAAAGTATAGATACGTTACTAGAAAGTTACTCAAGTAAAAGTCAGCCAATAAAATACTACTTGAGTAAAAGTCTAAAAGTATTTGGTTTTAAATATACTTAAGTTTCAAAAGTAAATGGAATTGCTAAAATATACATAAGGATCAAATGTAAAAGTATAAATAATTACAAATTCCTTATATAATGCAGCAGATGGCACCATTTTCTTGTTTTAAAAATTGACGGACAGCCAGGGGCACACTAAAACACTCTGATATTATTTACAAAAGATGCATTTGTGTTAAGTGAGTCGGCCTGACCAGAGGCAGTAAAGTAGAGATACCCCCAAAAAACTACTTAAGTAGTACTTTCAAGAATTTTTACTTCAGTACTTTACACCACTGCAAATTTTACTTCTGAACTAATTTAGGCTTGCCTAAACAAAGGGGGTGAATACTTATGCAACGACTATATTTTAGTTATTAAATTTGTAAACATTTGTAGAATTTTATTTTCAGTTTGACATTACGGAGTATTTTGTTTAGATCAATAACAAAAAATTACAATTAAATATATCTCAATCCCACATTGTAACGCAACAAAATGTGAAAAAAGTTCAACGGGGTCTAGACTTTCTATAGGACTGTATCTGGCCGCCATTCTGCTAGCACAATCAGATGTCAAACTATAGCATGGCATTTATATTTGTACTGTACCATTGTAACGTGGGGGATTAAACAATAAAGGGACCTCAGCCTGTTACCTATGGCAGAAACATACTGTATAACATACTGTATATTTGTTGAGACTGATCCCTGCCATTGTTCTGTCAGTATGCAGGGAACGTTGACGAGAACATTGCTGATGTCATTGTGATGAGGATCAAAACAGTGGACAGAGATCTAGAACACACAGATAACTGGCGGGCCGTCTTTCACATCACCCAAGGCAACGAGGACGGACTCTTCTCCATCGAGACGGACCAAGACACCAACGAAGGCATTCTGAAGCTGATCAAGGTATGACTGGACTCTAAGACCTCACTCAATGTTGTTTGGACATTTTGCGCTTATGTTATCTGACTGTATTTTCACATATGGTTAGAGTTGTCAAACTCAGTTCTGTAGATGCCTATTGACGCAGTATGTCTAAGAGGTTAATATATTTTTTCCTCATCTCAAACCCACAGGCAGTAGATTTCGAGGAAGTCCAGAAATTAGAACTTGGAATAGTCATTGAGAACGTAGCTCCTTTTGTTGTAGGGAGTGCTGTAGCGATGGATGTGGATGTTTATGCTGGGGGGGGGGGAGGGCCGGGAGCTGGAACTGGAGATGGGGCTGGAGCTGGAGCTGGGGCAGGGGCTGGAGCAGGGGCTGGTGTTGAAGTAGGAGTGGATGTTGGGGGAGATGTGGGGGTGAATGCAGGGGTGGATATGAATGTAGATGCTGGAGCTGGGCCCGGGGTAGGTGTTGGGGCTGGGGTTAAACCAGGAGTTGGGCCTGGGGTTAAGCCTGATCCCAATGGGAAGCCAAAACCAAAGCCTAAAGGGGGGAAGAACTACCCGATTTCGATCGCAGTTAACAACATGCCGGAAGGTCCAGCATTTAAGCCCAGCACCAAACCTGTGTCTGTCTCTGAGGATCCCAACAAAATGCCGAAGGATGGAATGATCGGCTCGTACCCTGCTGTGGACGGAGATACAGGGGAGCCTGCTGAGGACGTCAGGTTAGTGGGCTGACCAAGGAAACGACCAGAAACGGGTAAAATTATCAGTCTGGTGATCAACAGTAATATAAAAGCTAAGATGCCAAAAACATAAGAGGGTGATTCCTCACCCAAAATTTTTTTTTTAAAGACCACGTTTTTGAGGATTTCCACTAAATGTAATCCTGAGTCCTTTGGAGGAAAGATTGTTGACATATATTTGACATTTGCATCTTAAAAAGCATAACTGAGAAATAATGAATGATGACATTTTGAGACATTTCGGCCTTACCCAGGCCTCTTTGAGACTCATGTTGTAGGTGTTACAAAGCTAAAGTTGGTGTAGTATTTTGATTTCAATTACACATTTCTTACATACATTTAAGAATATTAAAAAAATATAACATTTTGATTTGGCAAATGTTTCTCTACATTGTTTAACATAATACTCTACGGGCATATCAAAGTTCCATAGTGGGATCACTGTTAGTTTAACGTTATGGCCCATTTTATACAGAGAAATTGGAAAAGTAGGCAGTAGTAGTTTGGAAATTTGGAAATCAAATTACTACTACACAATTACAGAGCAAGCGGTAAAGTTTCATATGACACCAACTTTGGCTTTGTACAGATTAAACATGTCTTTTTACAAATATTCCAACTTCAATTAATTATTTACACTTTAAGATACAAATGTCAAATATCTGACTACAATCCTTTCTCCAAAGGACCATTAGCCTAAAATAATTTAGTGGCGAAAATCCAAAATAATGGTATTTTTTGTTCTTGTTTCATTAGGAATCGCCCAAGAGTTGACATATTCAGACTCTTAATGCGTCTGTAAGTTGTCTTCTTAATATTAATCCATATTCCTGCATTTTCCAGGTATGCCAAAGCCTATGACCCAGACAACTGGGTGACCATCGATGACAAGACAGCTGAGATAAGACTTATCAAGACGCCAGATCGAGAGTCTAAGTTCTTGGTGAATGGGACATACTTTGCCAAGATACTCGTCATTACCCAAGGTACTGTAAGATACTTTAGCATCTAGCTAAGGCTTAATACAGAAATGGACTAAAATATTGACTGTCATCTTCATTCTTCTTCATTCTTCTACATTAATATGAAGGTTAGCCTGTTAGAAATTAGCCTCAACTGTAACTGTCATAAATACTTCTCATAATTCAAAATGATCTTCTTGTCTTATGCGGTTGGCCCAGTTTCTAATCTAGTACAGCTGGGTGTGTTGCTCAACTCTCATCCTCCCTTAACAAGTTCTATGTTTATGAGAGCGGGTGGAAATATTTGCCAGAGATAATTCATCTTGGAAAAAGCACAGCAGAGACAGGTCCTTTTAAACAGCTTAACTATTCAGGGTGTAGGCTTATTGCTCAACTAAGGGAATCAAATGTGATGACAATGGAGAGATGCCTGTCAAAAACAACAGCATGAAGCAACACGTCTATCCATCAGAACTGAAAACTAATCAGAGTTTATCCAGAAAATAAAAATGGATAGATACAGTGCCTTCGTAAAGTATTCAGACCCCTTGACTTTTTCCACATTTTGTTACGTTTCAGCCTTATTCTAAAATGGATTAAATAAAAATTTAAAAAATGCTCAGCAATCTACTCACAATACCCGATAATGACAAAGCAAAGCAAACAGGTTTTTAGATTTTTTTTCCCTCAAATGTATTAAAAGAAAAATCAGAAATACCCTATTTACATAAGAAAATAGACCCTTTTCTATGAGACTCGAAATTGAGCTCAGGTGCATCTCGTTTCCATTGATCATCCTTGAGATGTTTCTAATTTGAGTCCACCTGTGGTATAGTCAATTGATTGGACATGATTTGGAAAGGCCTGTCTATATACGTTTCAACAGTAGACAGTGCATGTCAGAGCATAAACCAATCCATGAGGTCAAAGGAATTGTCCATAGTGTCGAGGCACAGCTCTGGGGAAGGGTACCAAAACATTTCTGCATGTATTGACTCAGGGGGTTCAATACTTATCTAATCAAGATACAGTAGAGTGTTTTATTGATCTTTTACAAATGTTAGAATTTTTCTCCTACTGACAGAGTATTTTATGTAGATTGTCGACAAAACATGACAATTAAATCCATTTGAATCCCCTTTGTAACAACAAAATGTGGAAAAAGTCAAGGGATGTGAATACTTTCTGAAGGCACTGTAAACTAAAATGAAGGTCCCAGAGCTACACAAAAGGTGATATCTAGAACCGTGCAGAATCCTTTCCACAGAGGGTTTAACATGGAACCCAAAAGCATTGTTCTTGGAACCAAAAGGGGCTCTCCTATAGGGACAGCCAAAGAACCCTTTTGGAAGCATTATTTTTAAGAGTGTATCAAGCCAAAGTACTGTCCCTGTGGTAACACTTCATTCAATGCTGAAAGGTACAGTATAATGCAATATGATCCAGTTACAATGCATTATAAGACTTGTCATTAGTATGCCTGAAACTGTGGTCTGTATGAGTTTGACTATGAAAACATAGATTGTTTTACAGATATGCCCTCTAAGACAGCCACGGGCACCATAGCCATCCAGGTCCAAGACTCCAACGACCACTGCCCCATGCTGACTACTACCTATGAGAGCGTGTGCTCGGGCAAACATACGGTCAACGCCACCGCGTTCGATGAGGATGTCTCGCCCAATGGAGCTCCGTTCACCTTCACCGTGGTGGCTGAGGGGACACGTGGCAAATGGGAAATAGAACACATCAATGGTAAGAACAGTACAGGAACATTTACAGTGCTTTCAGAACATATTCACACCCCTGGACTTTTACAGCCTAAATTTAAAATGGATTAAATTGCAATTTTTTAGTCACTGGCCTACACACAATATAGTACCCCATATGTTTTTCAAAATTTGTACAAATGAATTAAACATTTAAAGATGAAATGTAATTGAGTCAATAAGTACGCAACCAATTTGTTATGGCAAGCCTAAATAAGTTCAGGGGTAAAAATGTGTTTAATAAGTGACATAATAAATTGCATGGACTCACTCCATGACTTCAATCTGCTTGAAAATCTATGGCTGTTTATAAATAATAAATACAATTGTGCCGTCTGGTTGGCTTAAAATAAGGAATCAGTGTATTTTAGCAATTACATTTACTTTTGAAACTTAAGTATATTTCAAACCAAATACTTTTAGACTTTTACTCAAATAGTATTTTACTGGGGGACTTTCACTTTTACTTGAGTCATTTTCTAGTAAGGTAACTTTACTTTTACTCAAGTATGACAATTGAGTACTTTTTCCACCACTGTCAACAACCAATTTGACAGAGCTTGAAGAACTTTGAAAAGAACAATGGGCAAATATTGTGCAATCCAGGTGTACAAAGCTCTAAGAGACTTACCCAGAAACACTCACAGTGGTAATCGCTGCCAAAGGTGATTCTAACATGTATTGACTCAGGGGTGTGAATACTTATGTAAATGAGATATCTGTATTTCATTTAAATCCATTTAAAAAACATGTTTTCACTTTGTCGATATAGGGTATTGTGTGTAGATTGGTGGAAAAAAATATTTTATCCATTTTGAATTCAGGCTGTAACAACAAAATGTGGAATAAGTCAAGGGTATGAATACTTTCTGAAGGCACTGTCCATTGTCTAACTGTTTCTCACCAGGAAGAGGAACTAGACAAATATATTTCTGCCCCCTTAACTGCTTGCAATAGCACTCAAACCCCTCACACCAAAAATTATATTAAAACAAATGACATAAAAGTAAGAGCTTACCAACATAAATTAAGTTAATATGCACTGTAATGATGCAGTCAAACATTTCATCCATATTCATGGAGATTCATAGTATCTCTCTCTGTTTCTCTCTCTCTCTCCCTACATCCCTCCGTATCCTAGGCACGACGGCTGTCTTGCGATCTACTGAGGCATTATGGCCGGGTGAGTATGAGGTGAGCGTGGCGGTAGCAGACGAGCAGGGCCTGTCCTGCCCAGAGCCACAGGTGTTCAAGGTGGAGGTATGTACCTGTTTGGAGGGGGAAGACTGTGGCTCCAGGACTATCAGTTTACGCCAAAAGACCACCGACGCCATAATTGGTACCCCTGCCATCGGACTGCTCATCTTAGCCAGCTGTGTTCTGCTACGTGAGTTGGGCTATGCTAAAGACACTCATATTTCACACACACACTAACAAAGTCATGCCTCACAAGTTTATTAGGAATACACATCAGTTCATATAGACACAACACGTGCGCACACACACGTTCATACTCACCCTGAAGTGTGTCTCCTTGTCTCTGTGTTTGCAGTGGTACCTCTGATACTGCTGTTCTGTCAGTGTAGAGGAGCCTTCGCTGACCAGTTCACTGACCTGCCGTTCGATGCCAAGGAATACCTCATATCCTACCACACTGAGGGAAAGGGAGAGGATAAGGTGATGCTTTCTTCAAGTTCCCATATTGATATTGTAACTATGTTGTCAGTTTGTCAGTTATGAGATGTATAGCTTATTATATGTAAAATATTCACAATTACAAACATCAACATACTGTATGTGACATACATATTCAATGCTTTTACGTAAATACACTATATGGCCACTATATACACTGCTCGTCGAACATCTCATTCCAAAATCATGTGCATTAATATGGAGTTGGTCCCCCCTTGCTGCCATAACAGCTTCCACTATTCCAGGAAGGCTTTCCACTAGATGTTGGAACATTGCTGAGGGGACTTGCTCCCATTCAGCCACAAGCATTAGTGAGGTCGGGCACTGATGTTGGGCGATTAGACCTGGCTTGCAGTCAGTGTTCTAATTCATCCCAAAGGTGTTCGATGGAGTTTAGGTCCAGGCTCTGTGCAGGCAAGTCAAGTTCTTCCACACCGATCTTGACAAACCATTTCTGTAAGGACCTCGCTTTGTGAACAGGGGCATTGTCATGCTGAACAGGAAAGGGCCTTCCCCAAACTGTTGCCACAAAGTTGGAAGCAAGGAATTGTCTAGAATGTACAGTAATTGTATGCTGTAGCATTACGATTTCCCTTCACTGGAACTAAGGGGCCAACCCCGAACCAAGGAAACAGCCCCAAATTATTCCTCCTCCACCAAACTTTACCATTAGCACGTTCTCCTGACATCCACCAAACCCAGATTCATCCGTCGGACTGCCAGACGGTGAAGTGTGATTCATCACTCCAGAGAGCGCGTTTCCACTGCTCCAGAGTCCAATGGCTGCAAACTTTACACCACTCCAGCCGACACTTGGCATTGCGCATGGTGATTTTAAGCTCCCAACAAACAGTTATTGTGCTGACGTTGCTTCCAGAGGCAGTTTGGAACTCAGTGTCAAAAATGTTTTTACACGCTATGCACTTCAACACTCAGCGGTCCTGTTCTGTGAGCTTGTGTGGTCTACCACTTCGCGTTTAAGCCATTGTTGTTCCTAGACGTTTCCACTTCACAATAACAGCCTTTACAACTCTAGCAGGGCAGAAATATGATGAACTGAGGTGGCATCCTATGCTGAGCTCTTCAGTACAGGCTTTTCTACTGCCAATTATTGTCTATGGAGATTGCATGGTTGTGTGCTTGATTTTATACACCTGTCAGCAACGGGTGTGGCTGAAATAGCCAAATCCAGTAATTTGAAGGAATGTCCACAAACTTTTATTGTATGTAAAATAGGTAATTTTAAGATTGTGTTGCATTCCTATGGTTATTTGACATGTATCAACATGTCGGTTTGATTGTCTATTTGTTTTTTTGTTTTGTTGTGTAGGAGGTGCCCCTACTCAGTATTCCTACAACCGTAACTGATGGAAGGGCTGCACTAGGAACAGGATCAATTCGGCCAGCAAACATCGCCACAAAATCCTCACGTAATACTTCAAACAATATACGTCAGAGCAGTGGGGTCTCCAGTGAGGACATGCATACACTGCGTCGGGAGCAGAGCCACATGGGTATGGAGATGGACTACACCTATGGACTCCAGAATGGTGGAGGCTTTGAGGCTAGTATGGGGCTGGGAAGCAGCACCATGCATTCCAGATACGCCACACACACCTCACATGTCAAACAAGACATCTATGAGGACATGGCACTCCCATGTACTTTCCTGGATGGCTACTACTCACAGGTAAATGGTTGAACATCTTTGTTATGAGGGAAAATACTGTATTTCAATAATGCAGAAACTGTTGAAAATGTCTTATGACCACATTTGATTTAGGTCCCCAACATATACAACATTAGGTCTCGAGCATGTACAATCTCATTTCTGATCACAAAAAAGGCACACGGTATGTCAAATGAGTCTATCTTATCCCCTCATGCAGAAAGTGACATGTGCATCTCAGAACCCTCCACTGAAAGACAGTAAGTTGGTGTATGACTACGAGGGCCAGGGCTCTCCTGTCGGCTCGGTGGGATGCTGTAGCCTCCTGGAATCTGACAACGACCTCCAGTTCCTCAATGACCTGGGGCCAAAGTTCAAGACCCTGGCTGACATCTGCTCTCCTCCAAAACTTCAACCCAAACCTCAACCCAAACCTAGAATGGTGGAGCGCATCTTCGAGCCAAAACACCCCGAAATCAAAAGAGAGAGCATCGTCACCGCCAGCAATGTCAACATCACCAAATCTTCCATTAGAAATGTCAATATCAACCAATCGTCCACCAGCACCAGCAGAGTCAATATCTCCCAAACACCTCCCACCAGTCCCCCTGCCACTGGGGTTAGTAACTTCTCTAACAGTCAGTCCGCCACTTTCCCACCGCCCCCTACGCAGACGATTCTGCTGCAGCAACAGCCTATGTACTACACCACCATGCAGCCCGTGGTGCAGCCCCTGATGCAACCCATACAGTATGTACTGACTGATGGCGGCTCTACCACCAACCTAAAGCGTATGGTAGTGCTCAACGGGCCCCCTGTGTCTGGAAGCATGGGAAGTCTGGGAGGCCTTGTCATCCAAGGCAACAGGGTCATATCAGAGACCTCCACTAGCCCCATCAGTCCCAGTACCCCAGGAAGCCCCACCATGCTGGGGCTGGGTAGTCCCAGAAGCCCTGGGTGGATCCAAGGCTCCCTACCCAGGGGTGGCCTGGGTGGTCTGTCTGTAGTGGGGCACAGCCCTGATGGTAACTATGTTTACATGGAAAGGCAGGTTAATGTAAGTGGAGAGCCACAGGTGGGGTCTGGGGTCCCAGGTGTACCTTCTCAGGGCAGTTTGCCCAGGGGTGCATTCCTGTTGAAGGAGGCTGCTCCCCCTCAGGGGGTTTTAGGCCTGGCAGCCCAGGGTGTGGGTGGGGGTGGTGGAGGTGTGTATGGCATTATGCCAGGACACACCTTTACAAGGGTGAGGCAGGTTGGGGGTGGGCCTATTGGGGTTGGGCCGGCTGGAATGGGGCCAGGGGGGATAGGGCATATAGTTATAGGATCGCAGGGACACCCAATGTGGGTGCCACTGAGCCCCCCAGGGGGTAGCCGTGGACAGATGGAGGGGGCAGCGCCAACAGGTGATTCTCAACCAACTCCGGTTACTGTTGAAATACCAGAGTCCAGAGTGGCAGAGATTGAGAGGAAACTGGTGTTTGAGGGCCATAGTGAACCAGGTGAGCAAATAGAGGAGGAGGAAGAGGAAGGGGAGGAAGAGGAGGAGGAAGAAGAGGAAATGCAGGAGGAAGAGAATGAGGAGGAGGAAGAGGAGCCTTTAGAACAGACAAAAGAAACAGCTGTGACTGAGGAAGAACCCGTAACTTTAGCTTTGGCCTCAGAGCCATCAACAGAACAGGTTGAGCCATCTGAGTCACTGGAACACAAACTAACATACCAATCCATTGAGTCAAGCCATCCAACAGATGAAGATGCATCAACTCAATTAAATGAAGTCTCTCGAGCTCTCGATGAAGAAGGCCTAGTTGACTCTGAGGACCAGCTGTCTGATGAGGATGTGTCCATGGTAGTCGAGGCCTCCTCAGAAGAAGCATCCATGTCCGAATCAGACATTATAGATTTAGTTGGTACAGATCAGCCAACTGAGGATGAAGACTCTATAGATCTAGTTGGTACAGATCAGTCAGCCGAGGAAGAAGACATTATAGATCTAGTTGGTACAGATCAGCCAGTCAAGGAAGAAGACATTATAGATCTAGTTGGTACAGATCAGCCAGTAGAGGAAGAAAACAATATAGATCTAGTTGGTACAGATCAGCCAGCCAAGGAAGAAGACATTATAGATCTAGTTGGTACAGATCAGCCAGCCAAGGAAGAAGACATTATAGATCTAGTTGGTACAGATCAGCCAGTAGAGGAAGAAGACATTATAGATCTAGTTGGTACAGATCAGCGAACCGAGGAAGAATTAGTAGAACTGACTCTGGAAGAGGAAGTGGTTTCAGAATGGCAGGAATTTCAGCTAACGGTGGATCCAGTCACTAACGGTCAACTAGAGAAGGGTATTACTGAGACAGAAGAGATGATGGTATCAGAAGCACAGCAAGACCCGGTCACAGTTGATGACATCACTGATAGCCAAGAGGAGGGTACAGCTGAGGAGGAAATTATGTCACAGCTTCAGTTAGATGAGCTTACAGTATATAGCCTAACAGATAACCAGGAAGAGGAGGGGAAGGCACCTGAAGAAGTTTGCTTAAAATCAGAATTGCTCATAGCGGCTTACAGTGCACTTGATGGCCAAGAAGAAGAGGGTAGTCCTGAGGAGGAATTGATGTCAGAGTTGCGGCAGAATCAGCCAATATCACATAGCGACACTGATGTCCAGGAGGAGGGAAGTCAGGGAGATGAAGAGGCAGCGCTGAATGCTCAGATAGGAGAGGTGAAGGGAGAGATGGAGGAAGAAGTGGAGGAAGAGATGGAGGGAGAAGAGGAGGAAAAGGTGGAGATGGAGGAAGAGCTAGAGAGAGAGCTAGAGGGAGAGCTGGAGTCTTCCCAGGTGACAGAGGAGGTGGAGGAGGGAGAGGTGGAGTCTTCCCAGGTGACAGAGGAGGAGGTGGAGGGAGAGGTGGAGGAAGAGATGGAGGGAGGGGTGGAAGAGCTGGAGGGAGAGTCTTCCCAGGTGACAGAGGAGGATACTTCTGTGGTACAGAGTGAAGCATTTGATGAATCAGCACCAGAACAGGAGTACACAGAGGTAGATCAGGACATAGAGACATCAGAAGAGACTGAAACACTAGACTCAGAGAACATAGAGGACATACGAAGCCGGTATACTACAGGCCTGATGCCAATGTCAGGTGATGGAATGATAGACGAGGGCACTGTTGTTAGGGAGAGCCAAGTTTCTGTTGATCAAGATTTATCTGGAGGCGCAGACTTAGTGACTGTGGAGGGTGAGGTGGAGTCTGTTGAACTAGTAGCAGAAGAAGCTGTTTGTTCAGCCCTAAAGGCTACAGGTGATGTAGAGGAATCTGAAGAGGATGACGAGGTGGGAGAGAGTCTGGTCACCTCTCGCCAAATCGCTGAAGTCAAAACACTAAGAGAAGAAGTAGACGATAGTGAGAATGTTGTAGGAGAGGAGATGGAGTCTGTTGTTGAGACAGTTGAGGAAGTAGAGGCTAGTGCTGACCAACAGACAGAGTCCACAGTAGCTACAGAAGAGATTGAGTCCCCTAGCGAAGAATTGGCCGAGGACCTAGAGGTGACCTCTTCAACACCAGAGGCTACAGGTGAGGTTGCTGTTGAGGCAGGTGAGGCTATAAATGCAGTGGCAGGTGCAGCAGTGGATGATATAGTAGTGGAGGCTGCGGGTGAGACATCAGGTGAGGCCGCAGGGGCAGCTGGTGGGTCAGAACAGGCCCCAAAGACATTGGCTTCATCTTTCCGTAGCAAATTCAGGATGGGCTCCAAGAAAGAATCTACTCCCAAGAGTCCAAAGAGTCCCACAGCAAAGTGCAAACAACAGTGAGAGCTCTTTGCACTCAGCCATAATGCAGAGAATGTTTTTGTATATATCTGACTTTCTGTTTATAGGTTTTTGTTCACTGGTTTTGCTTCACAGGTTTATGTTTGTCAGTCATTGTTTTCTCAATCATAGATGATCTTTTATGTAAAGCAGTATGTTGGGTCTTTCAGCTTTTGTGGTTCTGGTCAAAAGTAGTGCACTGTGGCGCAGCGGTCTAAGGCACTGCATCTCAGTGCAAGAGGCAGTCCCTGGTTCGAATCAAGGCTTTATCACATCCGGCTGTGATTGGGAGTCCCATAGGGCAGCACACAATTGGCCAGCGTCGTCTGGGTTTGGCCGAGGTAGGCCGTCATTGTAAATCTGAATTTGTTCTTAACTGACATGCCTAGTTAAATAAAGGTTAAATAAAAAACATAGGGAGACACTGTGGTCTGTGGTTCTCATAGGTGTCATATCATATCAGTTGTGATTCCCCTTGGGGAACTGAGAAAATAACAATTAAAACAAACACGCAGAAACCTGCAGAGCGAATTCACACATTCACCACAAAACTCTCTAACCACAAGTCAGGAAAACAGCACACCCATCTATTCCCACAGACTGTCACGTTTTATATGCAAATACTCTGATCAACTCTTTTCCATACCTTTTAACACCTTTATACATCACACCGTTTCTGTTCCTCCATAGTTTTCCACTCCTGTTCTAATAGCCCCTCTGATGGTTATGACAGGGCATGGCAGGTTGAAGAAGTCAAATGGATTTATTGTCAATGTTCTGCAGAGTAATGAACAGGCAATTACTGCTTTATGAACCAACCTTCAGAATTTGGCAAATGTGAAATATAGATCAGTTTTTTTCTGTTTGTAGGTTTTTGTTAATTGGTTTTGCATCACAGCTTTATGTTTGTCAGTCATTGGTTTCTCAATAATGGTTGACCTTTTATGTAAAGCAGTATGTTTGGTCTTTCGGTTTTTGTGGTATGTGGTCTTATTTCAGCCTTTACTACAAAGTCAATGGGGTGTTCAAACAGAAACGACTTAAACATCATTATTGTAAATCACAAGACAGAGTGGGGTATGTTTAGATAAGACTGCGTTTGTATGGGGGAAAATAAATGTGAAAAATAATACTTGTAATGTACAATTTATCCTGCATCATCATATACTATATCACTGGGAATCACTACACAGACACCATTGTTTTTGTTAACAATGATGGAATGCCAACGATGGTTTGATGTTTGAAACTTCTGACGTTGAATGTTGTTTCCTTTTTTTAACAAATATAATAAATGAAATAAATTGTCTGAACACATTAAATAAATGTTTTGGTGATTTTTATTTATTTATTAGTGCGTATTAATCTCTTTACAGCCAGTGGTTTCTCTCAGTTGTCAGTTCTAGCTCAATAAACTGCTGAGTGTGTGCATATGTTCCAAATGGCACCCTATTCCCTTTGTGGTGCACTACTTTTGAAAAGTAGTTCACTATATAGGGAATAGGGTGCCGTTTGAGACAAAATACCTGTGGTCTGTGGTTTTCATAGGTGTCATAAACAATCTATATTTTGATTCCCCTCAGGGCAGTGAGAAGAGAAGCAGTAAAACAAACACAAAGAGACCTGCAGGGTGTCTTCACACACCACAAAACTCTCCAACCACGGGCCAACAGATACACTTCTCAACAGCACACTCACCCGTTACCACAGACTGTCCTGTTTTATATGGGAATACTCTGATAAAAAGGTCAAAAGTATGCAGAAGAGTGTAACCACCTATATTCTAAACTTTTTTTGTCTGTGTGTCGGCCTCTGAACATTGCAACCTACTGAATATAGGCCTTCCCTGGTGGTTTATCACTAACCAACATGAGCTATAAATGCTTTGGCTCCATCTGCAGGCAAAATGTAAGAAGATAGTGTACCGTATGACAGTAGCTTGACACATTACAGTACACTAAGCCTCTTATCATTAGCCAAGAGAGGAGAGGAAGTATTGGAACAGGAACATGTTAGAAAATAACTTTGAAAAGTCAGGATTTATCTAGGGCCTTGTTTTCTTATTAATTATTGTGGAGTCAATCTGTTGTCTTCAGGAAAGCATTTTTAACTTCAAGAGCTGAACTTGTACTTCTGTGTATGCTAGAGTATCCTCCAGAACCTGGATGTAGGTCTGAGTCGTATTTGAGATTGGTATGAGGTGCTATGAATCTCTGTTTGGCAGTGATGTGTTTAGTGATAGACAGCAGATACTACTGATAACATTCTCCAATGTAATGTCATTTCACCTAATGACAGGTAAATCTGGGTCTGGGCATTGAGAGAACGTGGTTTGTAATTCTATCTCCAGGTTAATTAAGGTGACATTTATATCCACTGCTGGTTTGGACCCATCCATTGTTGTTCCAGGTTAGACTAATCTGTAATCTTAGAAGACTGGCACGTACAGTGAGGGAAAAAAGTATTTGATCCCCTGCTGATTTTGAGTTTGCCCACTGACAAAGAAATGATCCATCTATAATTTTAATGGTAGGTTTATTTGAACAGTGAGAGACAGAATAACAACAACAAAATCCAGAAAAACTCATGTAAAAAATTGTATAAATTGATTTGCATTTTAATGAGGGAAATAAGTATTTGACCCCCTCTCAATCAGAATGATTTCTGGCTCCCAGGTGACTTTTATACAGGTAACGAGCTGAGATTCAGAGAATGCTCTTAAAGGGAGTGCTCCTAATCTCAGTTTGTTACCTGTATAAAAGACACCTGTCCACAGAAGCAATAAATCAGATTCCAAACTCTCCACCATGCCAAGACCAAAGAGCTCTCCAAGGATGTCAGGGACAAGATTGTAGACCTACACAAGGCTGGAATGGGCTACAAGACCATTGCCAAGCAGCTTGGTGAGAAGGTGACAACAGTTGGTGCGGTTATTCGCAATTGGAATAAACACAAAAGAACTGTCAATCTCCCTTGGCCTGGGGCTCCATGCAAGATCTCACCTAGTGGAGTTGCAATGATCATGAGAACGGTGAGGAATCAGCCCAGAACTGCTCAAGAAAGCACATATACATGCCCGTCTGAAGTTTGCCAATGATCATCTGAATGATTCAGAGGACAACTAGGTGACAGTGTTGTGGTCAGATGAGACCAAAATGGAGCTCTTTGGCATCAACTCGCCGTGTTTAGAGGAGGAGGAATGCTGCCTATGACCCCAAGAATACCATCCCCACGATCACATGGAGGTGGAAACATTATGCTTTGGGGGTGTTTTTCTGCTAAGGGGACAGGACAACTTCACAGCATCAAAGGGACGATGGACAGGGCCTCCTTCCCTCAGCCAGGGCATTGAAAATGGGTCGTGGATGGGTATTCCAGCATGACAATGACCCAAAACACATGGCCAAGGCAACAAAGGGGTGGCTCAAGAAGAAGCACATTAAGGTCCTGGAGTGGCCTAGCCAGTCTCCAGACCTTAATCCAATAGAAAACCTGTGGAGGGAGCTGGAGGTTAGAGTTGCCAAATGTCAGCCTCAACCTTAATGACTTGGAGAAGATCTGCAAAGAGGAGTGGGACAAAATCCCTCCTGAGATGTGTGCAAACCTGGTGGCCAACAACAAGAAACATCTGACCTCTGTGATTGGCAAAACCCTTATTGGCACCAAGTACCAAGTCATGTTTTGCAGGTGGGTAAAATACTTATTTCCCTCATTAAAATGCAAATCAATTTATAACATTTGACATTTTTCTGGATTTTTTTTGTTATTCTGTCTCTCACTGTTCAAATAAACCTACCATTAAAATTATAGACTGATCATTTCTTTGTCAGTGGGCAAACGTACAAAATCAGCAGGGGATCAAATACTTTTTCCCCTCACTGTACGTTATCCTCTTCCCAATCACATTTTTTATAAGATGGCCACAAAGCATGATTTGTGTGTGAAAGTTACTGATTCTCTCATTATTGACTTAGTCAATAGATGCAGGCATCGGCCTCTCTCGTCAGGGGGGGGGAGGGGGGGGGGGGGGGCAGTGTATAAAGGTACCAGATAGGGGTGTGTTGCCCAATTCTATGCCAGTCAGTCTAAGTTTATAGGTTTGACTGTGTTAGAGCCGCCAACCAGTTATCGCTCCAAATGGACAGTTCACTGCTCTGTGTGCTGCTAGCCACTGCTGTCCTACTCTGTAGCGCCGCCCCAGTGGTGAGTATGTTTGGGCGTCTGCCGGTCTTTGTCAGGGGTCACTGCACCATTCAGTGTGGGCTTGTCAGGGCATGTTGTCAGAATGTTGTCAGGGCATATAACTGATACACAATAACTGATAAGGATTGTTAGCTGTGTAAACGTACAATATTAGATCATAAAGTCATACCTAGAATATGGAACATTTGCGCAGTTGTTTGTGTTTGAAGTTGAGATATTAGATGCCAGTGTTGGGGAATACTGAACTACATAGTTAAATTACTAGTTTAACTACATTTTGCAATAGCAAAAAAAACATGACTTTCTTGCCATGTAGAGGTGTAGCCAACTACTGGAACTAGAACTACACTACTTTTTGGGGCAAAAATAAAAAGGTGAAGTAGACCATTTCTTTATCACCATCAGACCTGCATAACTGTCAAATTAGCCAAATTACACGTTCTGTTAACATTTGAGTCCAGAGTGATCTGTTTTTGCAATTTGTAGTGTGATATTTCAAATTTAGATAATTTACCACAAAATAGTTTAGATGATATGAACTACTTTGTCACTAACTTTAGTTAAGCTACCCTTAAGAAAAATATACTTAACTTCCTTCAGTGTGAAGTAATTGGTAGCTTGGTAAACTATATTTTCAGAGTAGCTTCTAACACTGTCAGATGCTATCAGCATCTTAGAGTGTGTGTGCGTGCATTACAGGCAGTAGTGTTTACCATCAGTGTGTGATGGAATGCAACACGGTCAATGACCTCACATCACCACTTGTTCTCTCTGGTCCACATCCGCACTTTGACCTTCTTGTCCTCCAACTACACTGGAAATGACAAATTAGCTGGAAAAAGTAGTCATTCTTTCCTCCCCCATTTTACATGGGAGCACTGGACAAAGTTCCTAGGCTTACCTACCATTTTCTATCCTCAAAATCCAAAGCTCAGACATTACAAAATGGCAGTTTTGTAATGTCTAACTATGTCAGAGACTTTCATAATTAGAAAGTCAAGCCCATATTCCAAGTCTTCTGTTTCATGACTGGTTTTTATCTCGTGATAGAACCAAATAAACAATATTAAGGCTGAGTGTCGTGATTACAACAGGTTAAATGTTTAACCATTTCTATAGCTATTATTTCAGCTCTACCAGCCTTCTGACCAATAGTGATGACAGAATGCTTTACTATAGGTTACTGTCTGTCTACTATGTATTTCTGACCCTGTTGGCAGAGTTGTCCCTTATTTCGTAAGACTGCAGTATGCTGCAAATACAATATTACTGCAGTAATTTTGCAGTGCCACTGCAGTCTTTATTTTATTTAACGAGGCAAGTCAGTTCAGAACAAATTCTTATTTACAATGACAGCCTAGGAACAGTGGGTTAACTGCCTTGTAAAAATGTGTCATTCTGTCCCTGAACCTCGTCAGCTCAGGGATTAGATCTAGCAACCTTTCGGTTACTGACCCGACGCTCTAACCACTAGGCTACCTGCTGCCCAGTAAACTGAAGTTATTCTGCAATTACTGCATCCAAAATCCCACCGTCAACTGCAGTTAGTGCACTTTCAAAACTGCATTTCTTTTTTGTAAGGGGTGTAGTGTCTGGCTGGCGTAGGCACATGGGTGTGCTAATGCTGGGCACCAACAAAAAGTAACACTGAACTTAACTGTCTGGCCAGCCATGGGTGTTTGTATTAGTGTGGTCAGTCTTCCCAATGCCCAGGATGTTGTTTCTAGTGTTTGTCTTTGTAAACTAGGTCCTGTGTTATGTGTATTGTTAGTTATGATTGTGTTGTGGTAAGTCTTGAATGACCTTGATACTGTGTACAGTGTGTAACGGTTGGTTTGTGGTCCAGCCAGTTCATGGATTGTATTATTTATAACCATGATTGTGGTTTGGGGTCCAGGACCGGCATGGTGAGTCAGACACTCACTGCCCGTTGATGGTTAAGATTTTGGATGCGGTGAAGGGTGTACCAGCGGGCGCCGTGGCACTGAGTGTCTCCCGACGAGTCAATGGAATGACCTGGGCACAGGTTGCTAGTGGGTACGTATGAGGATGCACCACTGTTTGGGCAATGTTGTTAACTGACTTATTTAAACTAAAATAATATGCCTTCAGAAAGATTTGTTAACCAATTCCATAATGAAATGTTATGCTTCTAAGATATAAGAGTTTAACCTGTGACACCCTCTCTCTCTCAGAGTGACAGACTTGACAGGGGAAGTCCATAATCTGATCTCAGATCAGGACTTCCAGTCGGGGGTGTACCGAGTTGAGTTTGACACTAAAGCCTACTGGAAGTCTCAGGGAACCACACCTTTCCACGAGACTGCTGAAGTGAGTACAATCCCCAACCTTTAACCCTCTCACTGCTCTGAGACATAGTACAAACTAAGGTTGTGTTGCATGATGTACTACAGTACACTCTTAGAAAAAAAGGTTCCACGGCTGTCTCCAAAGGAAAGCACTTTTTGGTTCCATGTAGAACCTTGTGTACAACCTGAGTGTGTAGTAGGCCAGACAGTGGACATTTGTAACTCAGTAATGTGCCTAAAGACTAGATTACATCTAGAACTACACCAGTTGTTCCCCATAGATAAATACTCACCATGGAAAGTAAGACAAACCATAAACATTTGGACCTAAAAATCTGAGAAATAATTAGCTGGTTAAAGGGAAAAGAAAATAACAATGTGACAATATCCCCCCTTCCATTATGAATTATGAAACGTCATGTGATTAAATTGCTTGCGATAGCACACGGGCTTTGACCTGTATCAATAGCTTTTTGTTTGCTACTCTACAATGTTTGTCCTCAAATGGAAAGAATTTGTCCTAAGTGGAAAGAGTTCATAGACCTAGTTGGACAAAAGTAAAATCGGTCTTCCTGGATGTCAGTCTGTGGGAGAGAAATCATAGAAGTAAAACAGCAGTACAAACTGATGTGCCGTGTGTACAGGTGGTGTTCGAGGCCCACGCGGAAGGACATCGCCACTACACTCTGGCCCTGTTGCTGAGTCCCTTCTCCTACACTACCACGGCTGTCGTGATGAAAGCACACGAGTGACACACAAAATACACACCTGACCAAGCTTAACAAATAAAAGTGCAGGTAAACGACTGACTGGGCCTTCCTTTGTTGAACATACAATGCCACACACATTCACCAACATACTCATATTCCAGACATTCATCGTTGTCCAACTACACATAGCGTGACAACTGTCTGCACTGATCTGCTGAAGGACAAGGGTCTCGTATGAGTACCAGCCACCTGTCGGAAGAATTTACATTCATGGATTAGTTCAGATCCCTTCTACAGGCTACTGTGTAGGTTAACTAAGGTAATGAATAGTGGTGAAGGTTAATCAAAGGCTACCTAAAGCCTAGTTACTGTATAATGCAACTTGTTAAGTACAGTTGAAGTCTGAAGTTTACATACACTTAGGTTGGAGTCATTAAAACTAATTTTTCAATGACTCCACAAATTTCTTGTTCACAAATTTCTTGTTAAACTAGTTTTGGCAAGATGGTTAGGACATCTACTTCATGCATGACACAAGTCATTTTTCCAACAATTGTTTAGACAGATTATTTCACTTAAAATTCACTGTGTATCACAATTCCAGTGGATCAGAAGTTTACATACACTAAGTTGACTGTGCCTTAAAACAGCTTGGACAATTCCAGATGTCTTGGCTTTAGAAGCTTCTGATAGGCTCATTTACATCATTTGAGTCAATTGGAGGTGTACCTGTGGATGTGTTTCAATGCCTACCTTCAAACAAACAATCTTTGCTTGACATCTTGGGAAAATCAAGAAATCAGCCAAGACCTCAATTTTGTTTTGTCCGTTTCATCCTTGGGAGCAATTTCCAAACGCCTGAAGGTACCACGTTCATCTGTACAAACAATAGGAGGCAAGTATAAACACCATGGGACCACGCAGCCGTCATACCACTCAGGAAGGAGACACTTTGTCTCCTAGAGATGAACGTACTTTGGTTTCAAAAATTGCAAATCAATCCCAGAACAGTAAAGGACCTTGATGATGCTGGAGGAAACAGGTACAAAAGTATTTATATCCACAGTAAAACGAGTCCAATATCGACATAACCTGAAAGGCCACTCAGCAAGGAAGAAGCCACTGCTCCAAAACCTCCATAAAAATACCAGACTACGGTTTGCAACTGCACATGAGGACAAAGATCGTACTTTTTGGAGAAATGTCTGGTCTGATGAAACAAATATAGAACTGTTTGGCCATAATGACCATTTATGTTTGGAAGAAAAATGGGGATGGTTGCAAGCTGAAGAACACTATCCCAAACATGATGCTGCCACCCCCGCACTTCATGTTGTGGGGGTGCTTTGCTGCAGGAGGGACTGGTGTACTTCACAAAACAGATGGCATCATGACATCAACATTAAATGGATATATTGAAGCAAGACATCAGTCAGGAAGTTAAAGCTTGGTTGCAAATGGGTCTTCCAAATTAACAATGACCCCAAGCATACTTCCAAAGTTGTGGCAAAATGGCTTAAGGACAACAAGGTCAAGGTGTTGGAGTGGCCATCACAAAGCCATGACCTCAATCCCATAGAAAATTTGTGGGCAGAACTGAAAAAGCGTGTGCGAGCAAGGAGGCCAACAAACCTGACTCAGTTACACCAGCTCTGTCAGGAGGAATGGGCCAAAATTCACCCAACGTATTGTGGGAAGCTTGTGGAAGGCTACCCGAAATGTTTGACCCAAGTTAAACAATTTAAAAGGCAATGCTACCAAAAACTAATTGAGTGTATGTAAACTTCCGACCCACTCGGAATGTGATGAAAGAAATAAAAGCTTAAATAAATTCTGACATTTCACATTCTTAAAATAAAGTAGTGATCCTAATTGACCTAAACCAGGGAATTTTTACTAGGATAAAAATGTCAGGAATTGTGAAAAACTTCCAAATTCAACTATGTATTATCTTACAGTTATTTCTCAATGTATGACATCTCTTTCTGTTTTGGCCTTTTGACAACCTAATGATAATGCTGAGTTCATAACCAAGTGAGAAGGTGGTATTTACTACATACAAATGGGATAAAAAAAAATATATAAAATAAAGGATTTTATCACCCCTCCAACTGGTAATTACTACTGGGAAACTCGTCTATCATCTGAGCTCCGACTTCTCCCACATGCTGACCTCTGTCGTCACCTACTAAGGAAATGCAGTTATATGCAACAAAACATTTATAAAAAGCTTTCTATTAACATGGCTTTTTAAACACGAATTTGTTTAAAAGTATGGTCGTCGTACTTTTTAGTTAATGGATTACGCAGCTTGTTGGCCATTAGCCATTCGGCGTTTCTCAACGAGTTCAAAACACACAAATGCATCCAACTGGTAATTACCACATTCCCACTTGATTTTAAACACAGCATAAGAACCAGCGGTCGAAGATGCAGAAAAAGAACACATTCAAAAAAAATCTGTCAGACTTCAGAGGTGTTTCCCAGAACCTGGCAATGAAGTTGTTTATTCATCTTTTGTTGACAAAAAGAAAAACAACTTTACAAAGTCTAACAGTTCAACTCTAGTACTCTTTTACTGGCTGTTATACCAAAGATTGTGGAAGATTGACAAGATGGCTAACCGGTCGGCTTCACCATGTAAAAAGTTGTCTGATGTCTGGGGGGAATTATAGCACATGACTATAGGCAACAAAATTGCAGAACAAGACAGAACTGCGAGGTGGTGTGTGGCGCATGAGAAGGCGCTACAACAAATTAAGGTCTTTTATTTTCACAAATGTGTCCTCCGAACAATCTAAAAATTACAAACCCACCAAGTCGAAATGAATATGCCTGACCTCAAATGAGAATTTATGATTTGTAGACCAGGTGACACTAATTTTAAAAAGTCACTACTTCCTCTGCGTCATTCTGCACTTCCTGGCGGACGGTAGTAACGCAAGAGTCTGCCCTCTGGCTCCAGTTATGACTCTTTGTTCAAACAGAGCAGAGCATATTGAGGAGACTGGAGAGCTGAGGATTCAAGAGGATTGTACATGGTCCAAGCAGCCAGACCTCTGAACAGCAGAAAAATTGATTACAGACAATCATTGATACACACCTACTCAGCCCATTGTCATGGAAACGTATCGTGCATCTTAAATCAGAGCAACTGACTGAAAAAATAAATAAATGAATTAGAAAAGTGCACTCTAACTTCAGTTTAAAAACAATCCAAACCTTTACTGTATCTTTCAAGCAAGAATGCAAAGTGAAAACCGAGGGAAAAAGGCACAAATATGAATACTGCAAAAATGTAATAGTCCACATTACTAATTGTGTAGTGGTGAATATAGTCATTTGAAAGAAGAAAAAAACAAACAATACAGAGGCAGTAGGAAGGGTGAGGGAGGTCCTTGCCCTCCTCACAGGTCAGCTGGGGGTGTAAACCAAACCACTTGTGACCGGGTATAGCCAGCACACTGCCCGGCAGCCCCCTAACCTACCCTTCCCTCCCCCCAGAGGCAATAACAATAAATATGTGGCCATTTGGGACACAGCCAGAACACTGATCCTAGACCAGCTCCAGTGATGGATGCTTTCCATAATTAATCTCTTCAAACTGTTCCCTGAACAAAGTGAAAGAGACAATATAACAGGATTAGATAAAAAGAAGCGGATCCTTTGTAGCAAGTAAGATGACGGGATCCAGAGAAAGAAGCCACTGACTCAGTGTCTCTGCTACAGTAACTCATAATGCCCTCAAGAGGGACGACAGCTAGGCTGCTCACATCTTCTGCAACGTATAAAAACAGCGAGAGCATTTATCCAACATTGCAAAAAGCTGTTACGGAGCATAAGGCATAGCAAAAGAGAAGCCCCAAACACTGACCTATACCCAGAGCCATATAGAGAAATACCTTGTATAGAGTATGTCATATCGCTTTTAATACCTTGACCCTGATCCCTATGATCAACACGAGTCTGTCAGGTTTCTCTCAACACTGACGAGTTACTGAGACACAATAGAGGATCTCATGGGAAGAGAATGAAAAGGGGAAGGAAGGAAAGACGAGTATAGATAAGTGCAGAAGAGAGGTAGGTAGAATGATGATAATGGGTAACAGAAGTGGAACTTTGGCACGGTTGACAACCTCCAAAAGAATGTCATTACTACCATGTCTTTTTAGATTCTGTCTCGCCTCATCTGATTGGTCAGAAATACACCATTGAGGTCTTATGTGACCGTTGTAGCCACGTCAGAGACAAACCAAACACAGACTTTAGCCTGGTGCTTTGTTAACCACTTTAGCTTATGAGCAAAAATGACTGTTCCTCCCCAGCACTACAAGAGTGACAGAACCGAGAGAGCAAGGTTGCGTCCCAAATGACACCCTGTATAGTTTACTTCTTTTTGCCAGGACGCATAGAAGTCCAGTCAAAAGTAGTGCACTTTAGGACACAGGGTGCCATTTCCAACAAACCCCCTGTTTGGAGCAGGACAGGAGTATCCCAGTTTGATTCACACTCTCGTTCTCCTGCATTCTTGCAGTACTGTGATGGAGAAAACCTGGGTTGTTTGAATAGAGCAGTTCTACTTGAGAAGTACACTTGACAAATGAACAAATCACTAGAAAAACACAAAAGTACATCTATGCATAAATATGAAGTGTATGAGAAACAACTATGTACAAGAAAAAAAACACAAAGTAAAAAATAAAATACCTCCTACATTTTCCCTTGCTAATCTTAGTGCTAAATATTTAAGAATTTCAAGTCTTTATGGCCCAAGTTGCAGTCTGTACCATTCAAGAACAGGGTTAGTTGTTAGCATTAGCTTCCGTTCTCTCATTCTGGCCCCTCTCAATGCCTTGCAAGCTTATTAGGAACACACCACAGTTCAGACCAATAATGTATACAAACCCTGGATTGCTAATGCTATTGGCCAGTAAGAGGCTTTGAAGCCACCGGTCAGTAATATTGGCACACCACAGAAGAAGCAGTCCTCCATAGGAATGAATGAAATTCTACACAGGACAAAATTACAAGTATTTTTGTTGTAGTAATGGGAACAGTAGCATTAGAACTTTCAATAAAGTATACTTTAAGGAAAACAAATTATTTGTATGTTTACTCTATTACACACTTAATGCATACTTTTAAATTGTGAGCTAAACATGAATAAATGCCTTTCTACAGTTTCAAAAAAAAAAAATTGCGATGTAGACAGAGTGCAAAGATGGAGTGGTGGTACCTTCAAAACCTCGCCTGTCGTCAGTCATCTAGTGTATATATAAATTATTGGTTCAGACAGACACACTGCCCAATCTGCAAGCTCACACTCATTAAAGACACCTAACACATGGTCCAGTTACCTAATACATGAGCCACACACACACACACACACACACACACACACACACACGTTTGAAACATAATCCTGTACCAAACACACTGTCCACACTGTATAAACTCCTCCATAATAACAGACTACAAATACCAGAGGAAAAATGACATCCAGCTTTAGAATCTTCAGTCTTAAGCTCTGCTCCAGGTTGTTGCAGGTGGCTTGCTGTTGAAGGCTCAGCAAGCCTGACATAACACCCTGGACCAGAGCGACTATAGTCCTCTGACCGGTCTTTCTGTACAGGAGCACCCTACATAACGTCAGTAAGTCTTTTCACGCAGTGCACCTAGAGGGAAAAAAAGACAAAAGGCTAAACTGGAACAAAATATAGACATCTCAAAATGATATAAATTATGATTAAAGGAAAAAAAACATCTGGTCATAAAATAAATTAAGGCATGCAAAAGAATGTCAGCCTAAGAGATTGGTATATTTTCTTTTTTAAGCCATCTATTGTTAGAACATCTTCCCATTTAAATGGAAGAACCAGGTAAGTCCTCAGAAAGGTAGCTGCCAAAACAAAATTCTAATCCACTGGAATAACAACAGGCTCTGAGTGTTTAAAAGGCTGAATATTTACATACGTGTTCTATGCTCGAGCTTTAAGAGTCAAGTATTTACATACGTGCTCTGTGCATCATGCGTGTCAGCAGTGCTGCAAAGGAACAGCAAAACACTCATGTGACACAGAGAAACAGGATAGTGCTTTAAAACGTCTGTTAAAAAAAGGCAAAAACTGGAGAAAAAAAATTAACATTTGACCATTTCAGAAAATGTACATCACAAATAAGTCACCTTCACTTAGCGCCTGTCCTCTTTAAGGAATATGTTTCATTTTTTTTAGCCGAACGGTGTAGAAATGATATAAAGTGAAGACAAAATGTCTGTTGGCTTGTAAGGTGATGGTACTGAGATGTTAAAAGTGAAAACTGTGCTGAGCTGTGAGATAAAGGCAAAGTCCCAAATGGCACCCTTTTCCCCAGAGCACTAAGGACCCTGGGCAATATATAGGGAATAGGGTGTGGTTTGGGAGGCAACCAGAGAGCCATGGTTCTGAGGCTGAGCCTGACACTTTAAGGCTTTGCAGTAAACATCTGATGTGAAAACAACACTGCCTCTCCCTCCTCATACTGAATCATGACATGTTGAAGTTAAGTAGCTTAATAGCTAAAGCCAGCATGGACACATTGACATGCAGAGACACACACACACACCCCCATCTCAACAGAACACACACACAATTGTTCGATTAAACAGACCCTATGTCCCTTCCGCTTTCATATTTTAGTTGGACATTTTCTTCAGAGTAAGGTTTCTTGGCAGCGTTACACGGTGTGCCTCCCACCACACCCCCAGCCCCCCTCTGCCCTGCTTTGGGGTCCCAGTTGGAGTGTGAGGGGGTGTGATGAGGTCAGGGACAGTGGGGGTCAGAGTTCAGTAGTCTGTAATGGGGGCCAGGTCAGGGTGGAGGTCCACGGTGATGTTCTTGTACAGGGAGGTCAGGGAGATCTCAGGGGTGTAGTTGAGGTTGTTCAGTCCATCCAGGTGCTGCCTCTCTTTGGAATACCTCAGTAACTTGTACCTGGAGAGAAGACAGGGAGGGTGAGGATAAGCTAGCAGTTAACATCCATACTGAGTCACAAAACGGCATCCTATTCCCTAGATATAAATACATATTCCCTAGGTGCCCTGAACAAAAGTAGTTCACTACGTTCCACACCTTATCTGTGGAATTCATGGAGAAGAGATGTTCCCACAGATCCCTGGGAGCACGGACACGTTGGTGTGAAGACTGATGAAAACTTGAGGAAATGAATGTTAGTGTGAATTAAATTGTAAATGTTTGGACTGTTTCAAGAGTTAATAAAGAGCTACAAATGTTGATATGTTTTATTGTACTGTAAGTGGTACAGATTTGTTTGTCGGACAGAGGACAGTTCAAAGAGGGAGCAACACGGTGCGTTCCTATAATTTAAATGGAGTTGATTAGAATCTGGATGTGTTTTCCTGTCTTCAATTTTTTTTTAAATGTTCATTTAAGTTTCTGCTTGAATTGTTTAAAAAGACAGTGAATGTTTCCATACTTTGAGAAGTTGCTAGCAAGCTCCTGTGTGTATTACACACAAGATGATTCTTAACTGAAGACATGGGTAACCACGTTAGTGCCTTCAGAAAGTATTCATAACCTCTTGTTACAGCCTGAATTCAAAATGGATTCAAAATATATGTTTCATCCTCACCCATCTACACACAACACCTCATAATGACAAAGTGAAAACCTGTTTTCAGACATATTTGCAAATGGATTGAAAATGAAACACAAATCTAATTTACATAAGTATTCATACCCAAGTCAATACTTAGTAGAAGCACCTTTGGCAGCGATTACAGCTGTGAGTTTTTCTGGGTAAGTCTAAGAGCTTGCCACACATGTATTGTACAAAATCTGCCCATTATTATTTTCAATATTCTTCAAGGTCTGCCAAATGAGTTGTTAATAATTGCTAGATAAAACTGCTTGAAAATCTATGGCAGACCTAAGTCAAAACTGTAACTTGGCCACTCAGGAACATTCACTGTCTTCTTGGTAAGCAACTCCAGTGTAGATTTGGCCTTGTGTTTTTAGGTTATTATCCTGCTGAAAGGTGAAGTCATCTTGCAGTGTCTGTTGGAAAGCAACCTGGATTTTGCCTGTGATTTTGCCTGTGCTTAGCTACATTCCGTTTATTTTTTATACTGAAAAACAGGCATACACATAACATGATGCAGCAACCCCTAGGTTCGAAAATAATGGTGAGTGATACTCAGTAATGTGTTATATTGGATTTGCCCCAAACATACAACTTTGTATTCAGGACAAGGGAATTGCTTTGCTGCATTTTTTGCAGTACTACTTTTTATTTAACTAGGCAAGTCAGTTAAGAACAAATTCTTATTTACAATGACATTCTACCAAAGGGTCTCTGGCGGGGTTGGGAGCTGAGATGAAAAAAAATATAAGACAAGACACACATCACGACAAGAGACAACACCACATAAAGAGAGACCGAAGACAACATAGCACGGCATCAACACATGACAACACAGCATGGTAGCAGAACAAAACAGGGTACAAACAACACAAAGGGAAAGAAGGTTGAGACAATACATCACGTTAGTGCCATGTTGAAAACAGGATGCATGCTTTGGAATATTTTTGTTCTGTACAAGTTTCCTTCTTTACACTCGGTCAAATCAGGTTAGTATTGTGGAGTAACTACAATGTTGCTGATCCATCCTCAGTTCTCCCATCACAGCCATTAAATTCTCTGTTTTAAAGTCACCATTGGCCTCATGGTGAAATCCCTGAGCAGTTCCCTTCCTCTCTGGAAACTGAGTTAGGAAGGACGCCTGTAGCTTTGTAGTGACTGGGTGTATTGATACACCATCCAGTGTAATTAAGAACTTCACCATGCAAAGGGATATTCATTGTCTGCTTTTTTTTATTTTAACCATCTACCAATAGGAGCCCTTTGGAAGACCTCTGGCCTCAGTTTGAAATTCACTGCTAGACTGAGGGACCTTACATATAATTGTATGTGTGGGGTACAGAGATAAGATGGTCATTCAAAATTCATCTTAAACATTATTGCACAGAGTCCATGCCACTTATTATGTCACTTGTTAAGCACATTTTTACTCCTGAACTTATTTGGGCTTGCCATAATAAAAGGGTTTGAATGCTTATTGACTCAAGACATTTCAGCTTTTTTGTTTATGTGTAAAAATATCTAAAAACATAATTCCACTTTGACATGGGGGAATTGTGTGTAGGCCAGGGACAACAAAATAATCTCAATTTAATCCATTTTAAATTCAGGCTGTAACAAAATGCTAAAAAGGCAAGGGGTTTGAAGACTTTGAGGGCACTAAGTCTTAGTCTATTGGTGATGGTAATTTACTCTGAGTAGTCTAATGTATTTCATGTGCACCAATTTTTTGAGTGTTTATTAAGACTAATACATTCTATTAGTTGAATTGAGTAAATGCATTCCTGGTTTATGGAGTAATTATTTGATTGACTATACACGCTTATAAATGTAGTTTAACTACTATTGGTAGTTATCTACACCAGTGGTTCCCAACTGTTTTCATTTACTGTACCACCAACTGAATTTAGCTCTGCCCGGAGTATCCCTGAAGTACCTACTCATGTGCATTTTACCAGTAGGCCTATGGTCTCATGAGTCTTCTCAAGTACCCCGCATGAATAGGACAAGTACCCCCAGGAGTCCTAGTACCCCTGGTGGTGAACCACTGATTTACACTATACATGCTTGGATAAAACCTTGACGTCTCTGATCTGCTTGCTCAAATTAATGCTAAAACTTTGATCGCCAGGATTAGCTATTGTATAGTCTCGTAATAATTGTATAACGGGCAAGTTAAACATATGTTCATTATAGTGGGGCGGCAGGGTAGCCTAGTGGTTAGAGTGTTGGACTAGTAAACGGAAGGTTGCAAGTTCAAACCCCCGAGCTGACAAGGTACAAATCTTGTTAACCCACTGTTCCTAGGCCGTCATTCAGAGACACACAGCCAGTTGCATTTATTCACATAATATTGGAGTCAGATTAAAGAATGTAGTTATTATATTCAACATAAATAGTTGAATAATTTCCACAAAACTACATTAGCATTGACACCAAATCAATTACACACCACAGGGATCCTTAGCTAGCATAAGCATAATGACACCAGGGGAATCCTTAGTTAGCATTAACATAATGACACCAGTTAGCATTAATGCTAATGAAATTAGGGGGAACCTTAGTTATCTTCAGCATTTGATTTGCTTCTCCACCTGCATTGCTTGCTGTTTGGGGTTTTAGGCCGGGTTTCTGTACAGCACTTTGAGATATCAGCTGATGTACGAAGGGCTATATAAATAAATTTGATTTGATTTGATTTGATTTGACTTATTAGGCTTTTAGTGTCATAACCAAGAAGACTCGAGGTTGTGATCGCTGCCAAAGGTGCTTTAACAAAGTACTGAGTGAAAGGTCAGAATACTTATATAAATGTAATACATTTAATCAATTTTAGAATAAGGCTGAAACATAACAAAATATGGAAAAAGTCAAGGGGTCTGAATAATTTGAATGCACTGTACACACAAGCATAAGAACACCAGGAGGTTCCTTAGTGTAAGCTGATTCATTAGCATTAAAGCTATCTGCTCCAGTTGCAGAAGGAAAACCCTAACCCCAAAAGAGAAACTCTCCCCCTACTCTGAACCCCGGGAACAGGGAGTATCTGCTGTATGTGCAACTGCTAATGGGGATCCAAAAAAACTAAACGCTGTCCCTCCCTCCAGTGCTCTAGGGTAGTTACTCTGGAGGCTGTATGAGGATCAGTCCTCTAGGACAGAGTTACTCTGGAGGCTGTATGAAGATCAGTCCTCTAGGACAGAGTTACTCTGGAGGCTGTATGAAGATCAGTCCTCTAGGACAGAGTTACTCTGGAGGCTGTATGAGGATCAGTCCTCTAGGACAGAGTTACTCTGGAGGCTGTATGAGGATGAGACCTGGTTTACTTGAGTAAAGAGACATTACTCAACAGGGCAAAAGGGACTAGGCCAATGAACGGGATGTTAAATAACTCAAAGCTGGCAGAGCAAACACCTACACAAACCCTGGAAGGAAAGCAACCCCTATTCTATTGATCATATCTCTCTGTGTACAAAGGCTAGCAGGACTACAGAATTGTGATAGTCAGAAAGTCTGAAATATGTCACACAGTTGACTGTTCCATGAGTACAATAACATTAAAGTTATTGTTAAGATGAATAGAAGCAATTTAAAGCGAACACCAATAAAATTGGATTTAAATGAGGCGACATCCCTGCCTGCAGAGGGCGCTGGACAACCTGCTCAATGGGGAGTAATGGATGAGGAAACAGCTGCATTCAAGTAGCGAGTAACTATGAACCCTATAAGGAGATAGAAACCTTTACCAGAGCGGAGTGTATTGAAAGAGCAAAGCTAATTTGACGTTTAAGGTCATGTTAGGTAAACATTCTTTGACATTGTGACGCCACCGGCGATGCACAGCTAATGCGTGTGTGTGTGTGTGCGCGTTACTGACCTGCCGAGGAACTGCACTTCTCCTCGGTGGTGGTGTGGGATGGACTTGTATTTACCCATCTCTCCCTCCGGCCTTGTGACGTTCAGACCAGCATAGTGCACTCTGGGGGAGAGAAGGGGACAGATAGTCTTTCACTAAGTTACCCAATTAGATATTACATGTCTGTCTCTCTCAAACACACAGCCAACTGACAAACTCACTGACCTGTTCCAGAGGTCATCGTCCTCTCCTCCCCAGCCCCAGAATGCATTGGGAAAGCCGTTGATCTTGCGGAACTGCTCCACTGTAAGTCCACTCACGCCCCCGAAGAACTCACTGTAGGGTAGACTGTGCAAAACACACACAGACACTGTTACACATACACACCTGTAACACATACACACGGACAGGGGACAGACAACTACATAGCCAAGCTGTGCCTGGGGAGCGAGTGAGTGTTAAAACAACAAGGGAAAAAGTGAGAAACCTTACCAGTCAGTATCAAAGGTAAAGCACCAAGCAACAAAGAACAAGTCTGGCTGTGTTACAACACACAATTAGGTTTTCAGACTACGTACAATACAGCCATCAAATTTAGAAGAGATGCACACATAACCAGAGAGGATAATCTGTTCATAAATTAAGCCTTACTTCAGGACTTTGTAAGAGCCAATGACAACATGGTTTAGCCTTCAAGCCTGTGTTTTACAGTCTGTTTAAATGAAGCGGTTTATTCCCAAATTATTCTCACATTGAACAAAAATCATGAAAACATTCATTAATTCCTTTTGTTGTAGAAATAAGTCTGTAAATAAAGAAAAGGAACATGTAAAATATTTAACAATAATCAACATAAAGAGACTCTTCAGTACATGTCTCCAATACCATGCAGGAAGTGAAACCCTAGTCTGGTTATGGGAGAGCGTCAACTCTCCATGTCTCATCTTCGGTCACTAAACAAGATCAGAGGTCCTATTTTCCCCTTGAGTGAGGAGGCGGTCTAATGAAGTGCTTTTCTAAGTGTTTCTTGGAAGATGTGCCTGGGGCATTGATTTGTTGACACGACAAGTTCATAACTAGTCAGGTCATGACAAGGTCACTTGTGACTTGCTGTGTGCCCTGGGCGTGTTCAGTGACTTACAGGTACATGTACTTGTCCAGTTTGGCTGCGAAGTGGCGAGGCATCTGACCACAGCCGTAGTAGTTACGGTCATTCTCTGGGATGTGGTCGACATCGTGGAACACCAGACAGTCCCAGTCCAGATCCTTCATGGCCTCCAGGAAACCCACATTAAACAACATGGCTCTGTTGAAGGGCTGCGTCCCAGACTGTAGGAGAGAGAGAGAGGGAAAGATGGAGGAACGAGAGAAAGACACATTAAATAACATGGCTCTGTCTACATCATAGATTCTATATTTCTCACCAGTGGGTGGCAGAGTTGACAAAACAAAGAGAACAAATAGGATGACAGTATAAATGTGGGCAGTAACAACAGATCTTGTTTACAGACAAACAGAAAATGGTGTTACCTGCTCGATGACGTAGTATGCGAACTGCAGTCTCTGTCTCTGCAGTATGGGGGTGAGGTGCTGGAAAAGGATGGGAAGGTGCTCGTGGCGGTTACGGAACGGGATCAAGATGGCTACCTACACAAAGAGCGGGGACAGTCAGAGCGGGGACAGTCAGAGCGGGGACAGTCAGAGCGGGGACAGTCAGAGCGGGGACAGTCAGAGCGGGGACAGTCAGAGCGGGGACAGTCAGAGCGGGGACAGTCAGAGCGGGGACAGTCAGAGCGGGGACAGTCAGAGCGGGGACAGTCAGAGCGGGGACAGTCAGAGCGGGGACAGTCAGACATACCCACAGCATGTATAAGCTCATGTGTTTTGAATTCAGGGGAAGCATAAGATACATTTCTAATAAAATAAAATAAAGACAGGTGAATAGACATTTCTATATTGATAACAGAGATAAGAAAAGTAGTAAAATAACTGTCCACAGTCCTACATGTCCACAGTCCTACATGTCCACAGTCCTACATGTCCACAGTCCTCCATGTCCACAGTCCTACCTTCCAGCGTGGTTTGCAGTCCTTGGGTTTCCAGTGGCCACCAAACTGAACATCCTGATACTTAGAGAACTTCAGATCAATCTCCTCCATAGGAATCTCAGTCATATTCACATCTATAGGACCCTCTGAGAATACACAACACAGACCTGTTTAACAAACATCACTACTATACATAGCTATGGGGAAGGACACCCTACAAAGACGGCACAACACTTAACATTCAACTAAAGACTGTCATACGGTCAGTAATCACAGGTTTTTCAACCAGAAGACACACACATCACGCATTGACGTGAACATAGTGGTAGGACTAAAGCTGGAATAGACCCCGTCACCGCAAACCAAATGTGATTAAAGTCAAATTTAACAAAAAAAATATATTATGAGCCCGAAGTGCTAGACTGACAGAGTGTGTGGGTGTGTGTACAAAACATTACGATATTGAGTTGCACCTCCTTTTGCCCTCAGAACAGCCTCGATTCATCAGGGCATGGACTCTACAAGGTGTCAAAAGCATTTCACAGGGATGCTGGCCCAAGTTGACTCCAATGCTTCCCACAGTTGTGTCAATTTGGCTGGATGTCCTTTGGGTGGTTGACCATTCTTGATTTTCTATTTAACTAGGCAAGTCAGTTAAGAAAAAAATTCTTATTTACAATGATGGCCTACCAAAAGGCCTCATGCAGGGACAGGGGCTTGGGATTAAAACATAATATAAATATTGGACAGCACAACAAGAGAGACAACACTACATAAACAGAGACCTAAGACAACATAGCAAGGCAGCAACACATGACAAAACAGCATGGTAGTAGCGTAAAACATGGCAAACATTATTGAGCACAGACAACAGCACAAAGGGTAAGAAGGTAGAGACAACATCACGCAAAGCAGCCACAATCGATACACACAGGAAACTGTTAAGTGTGAAAAACACAGCAGTGTTGCAGTTCTTGACACAAACCGGTGCACCTGGCACCTACTACTATATCCCGTTCAAAGGCACTTAAAATCTTTTGTCTTGCCCATTCACCCTCTGTATATTACACATACACAATCCATGTCAATTTTCTCAAGGCTTAAAAATAAATGTAACCGTCTCCTCCCCTTCATCTACAATGATTGAAGTAGATTTAACAGGTAACATCAATAAGGGACCATAGCTTTCACCTGGTCAGTCTGTCATGGAAAGAGCAGGTGTTCTTACTGTTTGGTTACACAAACTGTATGTGTGCCATAGAACAGTCCTCCCATTTGTCTTCAGACTTCCCTGACAGCACAGAGGGGATTATCGTTAACGCAAAACATTTAACTTTTGCCAGAGCATCCATCTAGATCTAACCAGCGTGATAACAGCCTAGAGAGGGAGAGGCGGTGTGACAAAGATGAGAGAGAGAGGCAGTGTGACAAAGATGAGAGAGAGAGGCGGCACAAAGACACACCAAAGAGTAGCTTACCTCATGAGAGTAGTTACATAATATCATCACCTGATCTCAGTAAGATTCTCTTAGTTGGCAAATTGATGTTTGAAGGTTAGTATTCTGGTTACTTACTCATAGAAGGTAAGCGTTCTGGACAGGGGAGGTTCTGGGCATATGTGAAGTTCTCAGGAAGGTATGTGGTTGGTTGAACCATATATTCACTGGAGTTACTGCCATCTGGGTAATCTACAGAAACAAAACAATGACATGTAAATACATGTTTTTCTTTGGACTTTTCCCATCTTCCCCCTTTTAGGTAGCTAAGAGAGGGATCATGCTGATTAATAGGTAGTGTGTGTGTGAGTGTGTGTGTGGGGGGGGTTAGACAGCAGTTCAAACAACATGAGACGAAGTGCAGGCAAAAATCACAAGAACAGAAGGAAAATAGCAATTCTCACTCCCTCAGATTGTGAGCGAGGGCCATTTATGGGATTTCTGGCTGCCCACCGTCCCATGTTGGTTAAAGCACCGTCAAGCCTACTACCCTGCTAATACAGGAGGTTGGCTAGACGGGTTGGTGGGACGGGGGTCTCCAATCCAACTCACCTGTGCCGTTGAGGGTACTGTTCTTATTGGTGTAAAGTCTGATCATCTGGCCAATGGTCCTCACGTTATCCCTCAACATGATACCCTGGGCCTGCACCATGAAGAAGTAGGTGTTGGCTGAGAGAGGGGGGTGGAGAGAGGGGGAGATGGTGGAGAGAGAGATGGAGGTAATAAGCCGGAGCGGGGCAGAGAGGTAACAAGAGGAAGACGGGGAGAGAAGGGGAATACAGGTGCAAGGACAGAGCGAGAGAGAGATAGGATGGAAGAGATGAGTACGACAAGGTGCAGGGACAGAGCGAGAGAGAGATGAGGACGACGAGGTGGAATACAGGTGCAGGGAGGAAGAGAGAGATGGAGGACAACGAGGTGGAGGGGGAATACAGGTACAGGGAGGAATAGAGAGAGGGACAGAAAGAGGAAGAGTGATATCAGAAGTGTTTTGAGTGGTTCAATTACACCCCCTTCACGTACCAGTCTAGTGACTCCTAAGTGCAGTGACAGTAAATTAGCAGACTCACGTCATCAGCGTTAAAGCTTCCTCTCCCTCAGCCTCTTGGCCATAAAGGAACAACCTTCGCTGTCACCGGCCCAAAGCCACGGTTTAACGCCCAGCAGCAGCTAGCGATGAGACGCACCGGGCCGACGGGCAAGATAAGAGGCACGATAAGAGGAAATTCCCTGTCTCAGGTTGCATCCTAAATAGCACCCTATAGTGTGCACTACACACTATGGTGCCCAGTCAAAAGTAGTGTGATATATAGAGAATTGGGTGCCATTTGGGACTCAGACTCACAGTAGACTACAGACAGGCAGCAGGGCCCTGAATCATTTACCACTATTCACTACTGCAGCAAAACAGCCAGGGTGCACAGACACACCTCATCAGCTAAGGTTACACACACACACACACACCTTGTCAGTTTACACACTCAAGCATTTAATCAATTACAAACACAGTCACATCATCAAATACACACACAGATTGCAACGCCACAAACTCACACCCCGAGACACCACTCTCCCAGCCCCGCATTTAAGCACACCTTCTGCATGCCTTGCTTTATCACCCATTACAGAGGACCTTAAGTTGATCCTGTGTGGCAGTTCAGTTCTTTCATCTTTATAAGGATGCAAACCTGCCACAGCAAACAATGACAGTGTTGTTGAATGATGGATTCCATAAGTATGACTCCCTCTCAGTCTGCAGTGTGTGCGTGAGTGTGCGTACCCTGTGTATGTGTACAGTGTGCAAGCATTAATGTGTGTATGCGTGAGTGTATCCACTTCGGTAAAAATTATCGCCTCTGAGCGGTCTTATCAGAAGCAGCCAGACTTTCTTCGACCAGAAGGGTGGGGGGCGAGGACAGGTCAAGCACTACGAGCCCATTCCAATGAAACGCTAACGAATACATTCACAGACGCCTTTTCAGGCCAAGTAACAAGGCTTCAACCAGGACTGCAGCTCTGACTAGCCTATAGTATAGCCTAACAGCATAAAGCCGATAAACCTTGTTACTGTTATTAGAGACAGTGTAAGACTGAGTCTGAACCGCAAGCATTTGCAAATCAGGGTCAGGGCTGTGCCATCACAACTAGGGCATTATCACACTTTTTAAGCAATGTAAAAGCACAGATGAGGGTGTGTGTGTGTAACATGCTCTTTGTGCTGCTGACCGTAGCTACCTGTGGAATACGAACTGTGACCAACTGACTATATAATCCAGACCCGTTACATAATCAAACTGTCCCAATCATTGGAGACAAGGCGCACAAACAAACGGAAGCATCCAATATTAAAGAACGGAGGCCAGCATCCTGGAGTCGCCTCTTCACTGTTGACATTGAGACTGGTGTTTTGCTATTAAATTAAGTTGCCAGTTGAGGACTTGAGGCATCTAGTTTGAGAAACAATGTACTTGTCCTCTTGCTCAGTTGTGCACCGGGGCCTCCCACTCTTTCCATTCTGGTTAGTTACCATTTGCGCTGTTCTGTTAAGGGAGTAGTACACAGCGTTGTACAAAATCTACAGTTTCTTGGCAAGTTCTCACGTGGAATAGCCTTCATTTCTCATAACAAGAATAGACTGACGAGTTTCAGAAGAAAGTGATTTGTTTCTGGCAATTTTGAGCCTGTAATCGAACTCACAAATGCTGATGCTCCAGATACTCAACTAGTCTAAAGAAAGCCTGTTTTGTTGATTATTTTATCAGGACAACAGTTTTCAGCTGTGCTAACATAATTGCAAAAGGGTTTTCTAATGAACAATTAGCCTTTCAAAAGATAAACTTGGATTAGCTAACACAACATGCCATTGGAACACAGGAGTGATTGTTGCTGATAATGGGCCTCTGTACACCCATGTAGATATTCCATTAAAAATCAGGTGTTTCCAGCTACAATAGTCATTTAGAACATTAACAATGTCTGGATTTCTGATCAATTAGATGTTATTTTAAAAATGGACAAAATGTGCTTTTCTTTGAAAAACAAGGACATTTCTATGTGACCCCTAAATTTGAACGGTATTGTACGTTTGAAATTAGTTTTTGTCCCCATCCAGTCAGTTGTGTCACTGTGCTCATCTGGGAGAGCTAACAACTTTGGTGACAATTACCACATCAGCCAGTCACTCCAGGATTTTTTGTTATATTTGCAGGGGGGAAATAGTTGATTTTGCTGCAGCAATTCTGACATTTTGCATTTAAAGATGGTATGAATTTTTTGCAAAAATGCACTGACAAGGGAAGATGTTTGTTGACGTGGCTTGATTTAGCCATATTATGCAGTGATTGGTTGAAATTGCGAGCCCCCTTTTTGTACTGTGGTGATGGGTCCATTTTATGTGATAATATTGCAATGATTTGCCTCTTCTATGCAGAAATAGTGCAGTGATAGGTCCAACTTACAAGCCCTCATAATATGCAGGGCATTGTTCATTTTGCTAAACACTTTGGAATCACAGAACCCTGCAGGGACTGAACAGCACACCACAACAAAACCAATGCCTAGACAGGTCATCCCAGGCCAGAAACACAGAACCCTGCAGGGACTGAACAGCACACCACAACAAAACCAATGCCTAGACAGGTCATCCCAGGCCAGCCACACAGAACCCTGCAGGGACTGAACAGCACACCACAACAAAACCAATGCCTAGACAGGTCATCCCAGGCCAGCCACACAGAACCCTGCAGGGACTGAACAGCACACCACAACAAAACCAATGCCTAGACAGGTCATCCCAGGCAAGCCACACAGAACCAGTCAGTGGACCACACCCATGACATTTAGGCCTAAAAACAATGTCCCCGCTCTATTTCTGTGCAGTTTCAAAATCAAACATTTTAACCAGTAGGCCCCTAACATATGGTATACAAAGTCAGGAGAATCTCTTTTTTGCCATCCAAACTAAACACATTGATCCATGTATTATTATTTTTTTTCTCTAAGTGCTGACTTGACCAGCTCCTCAGTAGAAACCATCCATGCATGGCCAGGCCTGAAAACAGCTTTGTCTGAGAGAGTCTTTGAAGAGAAAGGGTTAGGTTTCAGCTAATGTGACAAACGCTACAGTAGCCAGAGTTGCCCAAATTGCAAATGTAGGCGGGACATAGTCAGTGGGAAGTTCCTGAGATATCAAACAGAGCATTACTCTGTCCAGTCTTGCCAACTCCTATGGTCATAGTTAAACATTTATGTAGTGTTTCCAGATTTCTATGAAATATGACCTATATGGACTTACAATAATGAGGGAAATAGTTTTCCTACCAAAAAAAGGTAATTAAGCATGTTAAAAAGCACATGTTCTGTGTTGGACTGGTGTGGGTGTACCCCAACAACAGAATGATGTGGATATATACCAGTCATTAAAAATATTAATGCAAGTAGACCGCTGAATGACCAGATCCTCTTCCTCAGGAACATGACTTTCTCAATGAGGAAATAGCAAGCTTTTTTTTTTTTAATAGTCTGTTTGAGGTACAAGTTTGAGGTGGGGTTTTTAAGTGTTTTTTTCTCCGTCCAATATATGCTTTGGCCACAAATATGAATATAGTATGAGTGAACAACATTATTTGGGTATGAGTTAACAGAATATTAACTTTTACGTGAGATTTTAGCTGAACAGTTACTTTAACAGCATGGACAAGTCTGGGACCAGGTTTGTGTCTCCAGGCTGTCTGTTGTCTTTGTCAAAACAGTGCTGCAGAACAGTAGTTATAATATCAGCACTATGTCCATAATGTGATCCTTATGGCTTAGCAGTAGCCATAGCACTGTACCATTCATAGTTACAGTGTCTGACTATGGACATAGGCTTAACAACTGGTTAACTATGTATAAACAAAAGCCTGTGTTGCTTCAGAAAACAAAAGGCCCAAGTAATTTTAGCTACTGCTAGCTATAGAGAGATTTTGCCCATGGGACAATGAATTTGCTGATCAAAGAAACAAACGGCTCCAAAATAACTTTCAAGACAAGTGTTAGCCTACTTGGAAACAGCTGGTCTATTGCCATCTTAGTAAGCATTGGCTGACTAATGGTATAGACATGGGTCCTATTCTAGGTTACCTTGCTCACTCTCTGTTCATGTGAAATAAATATAGACCTATCATTTTAGCTGTACCCTAGCTACTAAACCAACTAGCTAGCAGGATTGGTCATGTGGACCTACTTGCAGGCTCTGTCAATGATTTGTAAATGTGGACAACCCCATATTTTCACCATGGCATGGCCCAACAGCATGACAGATGTTTATAAGAGCTTGTTGCCAATGGGTAGCTAACAGACCCAGTCAATCATCAGTTAAATGTTCTTTATGAAATCCCTGAAAGAAAATGATTTAGTTAGGATAACTTGCTAGCTTATTACATTGTTAGACGGCTGGTTTCGGAGCAAGCAGACAAGTTGCAAAATCGGGATAGCTCTCAGTCAATGTTGCTACAGTAACCAGTTAGCTATATTGTGCTGCTAGCTAATTAACGGTAGTTGGCTACATTGTGCAGCTAGCTAACTAACGGTAGTTGGCTATATTGTGCTGCTAGGTAACTAACGGTAGTTGGCTATATTGTGCTGCTAGCTAACTAACGGTAGTTGGCTATATTGTGCTGCTAGCTAACTAACGGTAGTTGGCTATATTGTGCTGCTAGCTAACTACCGGTAGTTGGCTACATTGTGCTGCTGGCCAACTAACGGGGGTTGGCTATATTGTGCTGCTAGCTAACTAACGATAGTTGGCTGGCTAGCTAGCAGCAACATAGCTCTCTCAAAAACCCTACTCCGTATGTTGCTAGGGTTTTCAACAGTTACATTCGCCCATATTTGATTCCATGTGAACTACAATCCCGACGCTGCTTGACATTTAGAAAAGTGAATAATAATCGCTTTCAAACCGATTTTCGAAACATACGTTGATATGCACCTTATGTTTCACATCAGCAAGAATTACATTTTTTTATTAAAAAAATATATAATTAGCTAGCTACTGTAGCAGTTTTGCACAGATCCGTGGTAGTACTGTAGCAACATAACGCAATCATCCACATGACTAGCTAGTTAACTTAGATCGACAAGGTACCGGTTCACTAACTAATCCTAACAGTTTGTAAACTGATCGCTAACTTGTCCGATTGGCCACACAGTCACGATGAATTAACTCTGATTTGAGTAACGTTAGCTAGCTAGCCAGCCATCCACCTAGCTAGCAACAAGCTAATTAGTAACGTTAGCCAGCTAGTTGTCATGAAAGCATCCCTGATGATGCCATGGTTGGGTAGTTAGCGATAAGATAACATTAGTTGATCGTGTTTAGTTAGCTAATTAACTCACCTATTCCAGGAGCAACATATATGAAGTAAAGACACGTCGTAGACATGGAGAAGAAAAAAATTAAGGCCAAAAAGGAGCGGTTCGATACCCGCAGCAGCCGCCTCCAATTCACCATATTTGTTTCTGATTTACCGCTAATCCCATAAAATATGTTTGAATAAAAAAAAAATACTTAAATTGACATGCTAAAAGTAGATTATATAGTCATGCAAAATCAATGCAACGACATAACCCGCATAATTTGAGTCGGGGATGCAGCGAAAAGGGTAATACTGGGATAGCTAGCCAAGCTGCCCAATCTTGGTTTTCCCGTCAAGAAATTTCCAGATCGAAAAAAATAGGCCTGCATCAGGAACTGTCAAGCATCAAAGAACACTGTCCATCGGGCATAGTGAAACCGTTAGCTACTTATGTGTAGACAAATAACTAATACTGGCACATTTCTTAGGAATACTCGTTATACTGGTCCATGTTTAGATATATATTTCTCGCCCGGCGTTGAAGATTTAAAAGAAGACCATCGGGTGGAAGCTGGTCTGCACCGCTGCCTCCTCCCCCCACCACACACAAGTAAGTCTCAACTATGTTTCCAAAACACTCACACTTGGCAAACTACTTCACCAAATCAGCAGGGATATCTGACGATTCTGATTGCATGGAAGCGTATCCCCGCCACGATTTTTGTAAACGTAGATAGTATGTCGACATACTATCTAAACAATTCGAGATACTAAATCGACTATTTTAATCAGTAGATGATATTTTTCTTAATTTGTAAGATTGTGTGATTTCAGAGGTGGCACAACAGGTCCAAGATGTGAGGTGTTCACAAGTGACTGACAACCCCGCCATTTTTTTTTTAAAGATCATATTAAAGTCAGGAAAGCTATTGAGTATATAATGCCTTCTCACATGTATAAGGTTTATCTCTGAATATTATGAAATGTGAATTATTTTCGTTGAAAAGATGTGAATTAAACTCAGTATGTAATATCCCTGTAAAAGATGTGAACACATATCTTGGTATTAAAGTTAGCAAAAGTAAGGGCCAATTTAAATGTCTCTTCTATTGTAGAGAAAATTGGAAAGAGATTTAACTCCTGGTTATTAAAAGATATTTCTTTATCTGGATGTGCACTTTTATCAAAATCTGAAGGTCTGCCCAGATTAGTTTATACCTTCCTTGCCTTGGATGTTCCTCTGTCAGTAACTAAAATGGCTGATACTGAATTATTTAACTTCATATGGAGGAATAAACCTCATTATTTATACTTTTTTAAAGCGGTAATATGTAGCACCCAAAGTGAGGGAGGGTTGAATGCTCTGGATTTTAAAACCTCTAATATATTATTTAAGATTAAATGGATACAAAACTATTTAAGAAATAAGGATTACATTTGGAATATCATCCCTAATTTAATATTCCAACAGATTGGTGGTCTAGAATTCTTACTTAAATGCAACTTTGATATGGGTAAGATCCCTATTAAGCTGCAAACTTTCAGAAACAAGTACTTATAACTTGGAACCTCATGTACAAACACAATTTTTTCCCCACATAGGTGTACAATCTGGAATAATAAAGACATAAAATACAAAAACAAGTCTTTATTTTTCCAGAACTGGTTTGGCAACAACATTATTTGGGTTAAACAATTATTGAATAATGATGGACAACTATATGATTATCCAGCATTCATGAGAACAACAATGTTACATTCACTCCTGAGAAGTATCAAATTGTTGTTAGAGCTGTCCCTAAAGGTGTTGTTAGAGCTGTCCCTAAAGGTGCTGTTAGAGCTGTACCTAAAGGTGCTGTTAGAGCTGTCCCTAAAGGTGCTGTTAGAGCTGTCCCTAAAGGTGTTGTTAGAGCTGTCCCTAAAGGTGCTGTTAGAGCTGTCCCTAAAGGTGCTGTTAGAGCTGTCCCTAAAGGTGCTGTTAGAGCTGTCCCTAAAGGTGCTGTTAGAGCTGTCCCTAAAGGTGCTGTTAGAGCTGTCCCTAAAGGTGCTGTTAGAGCTGTCCCTAAAGGTGCTGTTAGAGCTGTCCCTAAAGGTGCTGTTAGAGCTGTCCCTAAAGGTGCTGTTAGAGCTGTCCCTAAAGGTGCTGTTAGAGCTGTCCCTAAAGGTGCTGTTAGAGCTGTCCCTAAAGGTGCTGTTAGAGCTGTCCCTAAAGGTGTTGTTAGAGCTGTCCCGAAAGGTGCTGTTAGAGCTGTCCCTAAAGGTGTTGTTAGAGCTGTCCCGAAAGGTGCTGTTCTTCTTTTAGGAGAATATAACAATACTCTAAGTGCAACAATTGAGGATGTTGTAGTCTCAATACAATCAGAAGAAATTGACATTTTAAACTATAAATGTAATAACAGGTATATAAGGAAACTATGTCAATATGTTATTATTCCCTCTTCTAAAATGTACTGGAGTGCAGCCCTAGGACAAGTGCCCTGGAATGCAGCCCTAGGACAAGTGCCCTGGAATGCAGCCCTAGGATAGGTGACCTGGAATGCAGCCCTAGGACAAGTGACCTGGAATGCAGCCCTAGGACAAGTGACCTGGAGTCCAGCCCTAGGACAAGTGACCTGGAATGCAGCCCTAGGACAAGCGACCTGGAATGCAGCCCTAGGGCAAGTGACCTGGAATGCAGCCCTAGGACAAGTGAACTGGAATGCAGCCCTAGGACAAGTGACCTGGATCAAAGTTTCGTTGTTGTCTGGTAAATATTGTATATCTAATAAGGTGAAAGAAGTATCATAAAAACTCATTCATAGAATCTACCCTGTAAAGACCTTTACATAGATTTAAAATAGCTATTGATAACAAATGTGTATTTTGTGGTTGTGACCCAGATTTTGGAGTGAGTTAGAAAAATGTATTTTAAAATAAACTACTATTAATGTTAATTTGAGAGACTCTGATGTTATGCTTTATTTTGATCCAAATGATATGGACCCTGATTTAACTCATTTTTTATTTGTTTATCTTTCATCGAAGATTCTTTATCCATAAAATGAAAGGGGCAGAGAACAAACCCCTCTTCACATTATTTAAGATAGAATTGAAATATTATTTTGAAATGATCAGTAACAAAAAAAAAAAAAAAGCAATGCGCACCATAAAAGTATTTAACAAATGTAAAATGAATCTTGATATGTAATACCCCTGTCTGTTAGGTTTATGTACTCTTGTTTGTATATTTCAGTTTTTTGTATTTGTTGTGTTCAAAGTTTTTAAAGTAAAGTTATCATATAACATTATATAACGTCATATAACGTTATCATATATCATCTTACATTTCATAGTTCCTTCCAATATGTGTTATGGGGGGGGGGGTTCCTGGGACCCAGAGTTTTTCCTGATCTGGGAGGCTAAGCACAGGAGGTTGGTGGCACTTTAATTGGAGAGAACAGGCTTGTGGTAATGACTGGACCGGAATCATTGGAATGGTATCAAACACATGGTTTCCAAGTGTTTGATGCAATTCCATTTACACCGTTCCGGCCATTATTGTGAGCCTTTCTCCCCTCAGCAGCCTGCACTACCGGGCTAACCCAGTGGTTCTTAAACCTCTCTTCGGGGACCCCCAGCCGGGTCATATATTTGATCTATTCCAGAACTAGCACACCGGATTCAACTTGTCAACTAACCATTGATTAGTTAAGGTGTCCCTGAGGAGAGGTTTGAGGACCACTGGGCTAACCTAACCAGGTAAAACTGTGGACCCTAGTTGGAGGGTATGACAAACTCAGCCCAAAAAAAGAAACTGCCCTTTTTCAGGACCCTGTCTTTCAAAGATAATTCGTAAAAATCCAAATAACTTCACAGATCTTCATTGTAAAGCATTTAAACACTGTTTCCCATGCTTGTTCAATGAACCATAAACTATTAATGTACATGCACCTGTGGAACGGTCGTTAAGACACTAACAGCTTACAGATGGTAGGCAATTAAGGTCACAGTTATGAAAGTTAGGACACTAAAGAGGCCTTTCTACTGACTCTGAAAAACACCAAAAGAAAGATGCCCAGGGTCCCTGCTCATCTGCGTGAACCTGCCTTGGGCATGATGCAAGGAGGCATGAGGACTGCAGATGTGGCCAGGGCAATTAATTGCAATGTCCGTACTGTGAGACGCCTAAGATAGCACTACAGGGAGACAGGACGGACAGCAGATCGTCCTCGCAGTGGTAGACCACGTGTAACAACACCTGCACAGGATCGGTACATCCGAATATCACACCTGCAGGACAGGTATAGGATGGACGCAACAACTGCCCGAGTTACACCAGTAATGCACAATCCCTCCATCAGTGCTCAGACTGTCCACAATAGGCTAAGAGAGGCTGGACTGAGGGCTTGTTGGCCTGTTGTAAGGGAGGTCTTCACCAGACATCACCGGCAACAACGTCGCCTATGGACACAAACCCACCGTTGCTGGACCAGAGAGGACTGGCAAAAAGTATTCTTTACTGACAAGTCACGGTTTTGTCTCACCAGGGGTGATTGTTGCATTCGCATTTATCGTCAAAGGAATGAGTGTTACACCGAGGCCTGTACTCTGGAGAGGGATCGATTTGGAGGTGGAGGGTTCGTCATGGTCTGGGGCGGTGTGTCAAATCATCAGACTGAGCTTGTTGTCATTGCAGGCAATCTCAAAGCTGTGCGTTACAGGAAAGACATCCTCCTTCTTCATGTGGTACCCTTCCTACAGGCTCATCCTGACATGACCTTCCAGCATGACAATGCCACCAGCCATACTGCTCGTTCTGTTCGTGATTTCCTGCAAGACAGGAATGTCAGTGTTCTGCAATGGCCAGCGAAGAGCCAGGATCTCAATCCCATTGAGCACGTCTGGCACCTGTTGGATCGGAGGGTGAGGGCTAGGGCCATTCCCTCCAGAAATGTCCAGGAACTTGCAGGTGCCTTGGTGGAAAAGTGGGGTAACATTTTGACCCCCCCTTTGTTCAGGGACAGATTATTCAATTTCTGTTAGGCACATGTCTGTGGAACTTGTTCAGTTTATATCTCAGTTGTTGAATCTTGTTATGTTCATACAAATATTTACACATATTAAGTTTGCTGAAAATAAATGCAGTTGACAGTGAGGACGTTTATTGTCACAAGTAAAAGCCCTGGGTGACGAGTTGATACAATTCCAAGTCTGGAATGTTAAATCCAGGAATTACTGAATTGAGTGACATATGTGTTGTCATTTGTATATTTATCTTACATTTGAACTGGTTTGGCGTGTATTTGTTTTGTCAGTGCTGTGAGATATTTAGCAGGTTTATATGCCATTGAATAGTATGCTTTATTTGAGTTTAACCTGTAGTTTTTGGCTCTCTTCAAGAGTAAAATCATATTTACCTTTTTATGGGCTTTTACTAAAATAGTGATTTATTTGTCTTTAATTTACAATTCTAACTCAGATAAAAAAAAAATCAGAATATGAGATTATCTTTATCCTAATGTACACCTTAAAAGCCTCCCAAATTATATCGGGGGATATTTCAGTCCTTTTTGTCTACATTTGAAATGGTTTTTATTTTTTCACTTACGTGAAATACATTTTTTGTCAATTCTTGAATAGCTTTTCTTACTTTGAAAAAAAGGGGTAGTCTTTTCTATTTGGGAATTAGTAGTAGTGTCCTGTAAATTATTTGTAGAGATGTAATTTTTCAGCCTCTGAGGTTCCTTGAATTTGCCTTTTTTTTTTGCTGTGTCTGTCAATCTTATCAAATGTATGATTTAGGCCTCCTGCTAAAATAATAGTTCCTGTCTGGATTTGATTAATTATATCTCAATACAGTACACCAGATTTGCCCATTGTGGGATATTCACTGAAATCAACATGTATTTTTCAACATGTATATGGTGCAATTCAACATTAGAAAATGGCCTTCTTGGTCTGTGTGCTGGGATATAAGGGAAAGGGTGTAGTCTTATCTATCAGGATGCCTACACCTCTACTGTTACTACAGTAGGTGGCAGCATATGCCTTTCCAACCCAGCTCCTCTTTAAATATTAAGTCTCCTTTTTTTTTAAATGTAACTCTTGCAGGAAAACCACATCTGCTGACAATCTCTAAGTGTTCAAGAATCATATGCTATTTTATCATCATGAAGCCTGTGCACATTCCATGTAATTAGTTGGATTTTGTTGGTCTTACTTGTATGCAATCAAAGTTAACCTTGTCTGTTCTGTCTATCATTGATGAATCTGACAAAACATTTTAGCTGACATGAGGGCAGTGGGCATTCCATGAAATGGGAGAGTCATAGTACGAATACATAGTTTTGTATAGATTACATATATAGAGTGTGTGAGCATGTGGGCTGAGCAGATGTTTCACAGAAAACAAAACAAAAAAATCATAAAGTACTTCTTTGTACTTTGAGACGCTATGCCTTTTTAGGGCTTTTAAGCTCCAACTCCTCTGCTAGTGTGCCAAAAGTCAGTGGATTATGTCATTGTACATACATTGGCGAAAAACTTCTACTTAAGTATTGTGGTCAGTTGTATTACCTTGTAAATAACATTTACATATAGTGGCTGGTGGGTGTCTACTTAGGGAGAGTGGGTCCACTAAGAGACTGAAGTGAGATGAGTGGAGTCCCTACACCCAGTCACCCGGATAGAGCCACTCTCACCAAACGTTGTGGGTCAGCTAGACGTATAAACTAGCCATCTAGTGGCTACTATTTACCAACAGCTTAATATTGCGAAAAGAATGTTGCTTCCAATGTAATTGTCTGCATCATTTCCAATCCCCCATATTTTTTGGGTAAATATATATATATCCATACACGTATGCATATATATACACATATATACATACACATACCTATATAGACATACATACATACTTTTTTAAAGAATATACTTTTATTATTATTCCCCGCAAACCCTACCGCCGATCCCCCAATTGAAGTAAACTAATAAACACTTCTGCTTCTACCTTCAATCCATACATCTTATACACATTCTACAGACAGTCTACTTTACAATAGTTCTCTCCTGTTTGTTCTTAGTCCTTCCTCTATTTCTGATGTCCATCCAGTTTGATTTCTATTTGTATCTGTGCTATTTCACAAAAGCTCCGAACCTATATACATTCTACAGATCCCGTATGATTTACATTGTTTATCTTGTTATTAGTCCCACCCTTCAGCTCCATTCAACCCCTCCCATCTGTCTCTCAACATCATCCATTTCAGATTTCTACTTGCCATATATTTTTCAACTGTGCTGTGATGCTTCACAAAATAATTGAACCTTCCTATTCTCATAGCTTATACAGATTGTAAATTAAAAATAAACATTTTTGCTAAAATAATTATTATATTATTGATTGATTGACTATGGCTTTTCAAATCACCCAGTATTGCTATCTGTAGTGTTAGTTCTAGGCAAATGTTGCAATTCTTCAGCCATTCCTGGACCTGTGGCCAAAAATGAGCTACATATGGACAATACCAAAATAAATGATCTAATGACTCTGCCTCCTCACAGCAGAATCTGCAAAGCTGGGAAGATTGTATCCCCCATATATATACCATTCTATTAGTTGCAAGAATTTTGTGTAGTAATTTAAATAACTACACAATTGAATCCGGCGTTGTTTTGCATATCAATTCATAAACCATGTGCCATGGAATGGGTACATCGAAAATCTCTTACCAACTATTTTGCAATTTATATGGCATAGCTGTCAGTTTTTTGGTCCTTAAATGAAATTGGTATATGTTTTTATTTATCACACTTTTCTTTAACCATTTATGTTCTTTAATACAGGGCCGACATACAAGTTCCTTACTTTTTTCCCCTTCTACTTGCCTCTTCCATTTTTGTGGTAATGCTGCAATTAATTGGTTGTAATTTTGGGTAGAGCAGACATTTCCATATGTCTGTGTTAGCTGCATGTGTGACATAACTCCACCAGTCCTATTTATGATATCATTCACTAAAATGATACCTTTTTTAAACATTTCTTCAATAAGTTTTTTTAATCAATTAGTATATTTGAATTTAACCACAATATTTGTTGTACTATTTGTTCCGTCCTTTCAGGTGGATTAAACTGAAATTGCAACCAACTTTCTAAGGCTTGTTTAAAAAATAAAGATATTTTGGAGATGATTTCCTTTTCAAACAACCGAAAGTGAGCAGGTGTAATCTGAATAAAGGGGAAAAGGCCCTTCCTGAATATAGGATGAGACATTCGTACACATTGACTAGAGAACCAGTTTGGATTTAAGTATAACTTTTGTATGACTGCTGCCTTTAGTGAGAGGTCTAATGCTTTAATATTTGATAATCTCTGCCCACCGAATTCATATTCGTTATATAAATAGGCCCTTTTAATTTTATCTGGTTTGCCATTCCAAATAAAATTGAATATTTTTTGTTCATATAATTTAAAAAGCAGGTCACTAGGTGTAGGCAAAACCATAAGCAAATAGGTAAACTGATATAACCAAATCAAATCAAATTTTATTTGTCACATACACATGGTTAGCAGATGTTAATGCGAGTGTAGCGAAATGCTTGTGCTTCTAGTTCCGACAATGCAGTAATAACCAACAAGTAATCTAACTAACAATTCCAAAACTACTGTCTTATACACAGTGTAAGGGGATAAAGAATATGTACATAAGGATATATGAATGAGTGATGGTACAGAGCAGCATAGGCAAGATACAGTAGATGGTATCGAGTACAGTATATACATATGAGATGAGTATGTAAACAAAGTGGCATAGTTAAAGTGGCTAGTGATACATGTATTACATAAGGATGCAGTCGATGATATAGAGTACAGTATATACGTATGCATATGAGATGAATAATGTAGGGTAAATAACATTATATAAGGTAGCATTGTTTAAAGTGGCTAGTGATATATGTACATAATTACCCATCAATTCCCATTATTAAAGTGGCTGGAGTTGAGTCAGTGTCAGTGTCAGTGTGTTGGCAGCAGCCACTCAATGTTAGTGGTGGCTGTTTAACAGTCTGATGGCCTTGAGATAGAAGCTGTTTTTCAGTCTCTCGGTCCCAGCTTTGATGCACCTGTACTGACCTCGCCTTCTGGATGATAGCGGGGTGAACAGGCAGTGGCTCGGGTGGTTGATGTCCTTGATGATCTTTATGGCCTTCCTGTAACATCGGGTGGTGTAGGTGTCCTGGAGGGCAGGTAGTTTGCCCCCGGTGATGCGTTGTGCAGACCTCACTACCCTCTGGAGAGCCTTACGGTTGAGGGTGGAGCAGTTGCCGTACCAGGCGGTGATACAGGAGTTAATCAGGGTGATTTTTCCACAAATAGACAGGTATTTTCCTTTTTTTGCTGTTAGAGCTGTCCCTAAAGGTGCTGTTAGAGCTGTCCCTAAAGGTGCTGTTAGAGCTGTCCCTAAAGGTGCTGTTAGAGCTGTCCCTAAAGGTGCTGTTAGAGCTGTCCCTAAAGGTGCTGTTAGAGCTGTCCCTAAAGGTGCTGTTAGAGCTGTCCCTAAAGGTGCTGTTAGAGCTGTCCCTAAAGGTGCTGTTAGAGCTGTCCCTAAAGGTGTTGTTAGAGCTGTCCCGAAAGGTGCTGTTAGAGCTGTCCCTAAAGGTGTTGTTAGAGCTGTCCCGAAAGGTGCTGTTCTTCTTTTAGGAGAATATAACAATACTCTAAGTGCAACAATTGAGGATGTTGTAGTCTCAATACAATCAGAAGAAATTGACATTTTAAACTATAAATGTAATAACAGGTATATAAGGAAACTATGTCAATATGTTATTATTCCCTCTTCTAAAATGTACTGGAGTGCAGCCCTAGGACAAGTGCCCTGGAATGCAGCCCTAGGACAAGTGCCCTGGAATGCAGCCCTAGGATAGGTGACCTGGAATGCAGCCCTAGGACAAGTGACCTGGAATGCAGCCCTAGGACAAGTGACCTGGAGTCCAGCCCTAGGACAAGTGACCTGGAATGCAGCCCTAGGACAAGCGACCTGGAATGCAGCCCTAGGGCAAGTGACCTGGAATGCAGCCCTAGGACAAGTGAACTGGAATGCAGCCCTAGGACAAGTGACCTGGATCAAAGTTTCGTTGTTGTCTGGTAAATATTGTATATCTAATAAGGTGAAAGAAGTATCATAAAAACTCATTCATAGAATCTACCCTGTAAAGACCTTTACATAGATTTAAAATAGCTATTGATAACAAATGTGTATTTTGTGGTTGTGACCCAGATTTTGGAGTGAGTTAGAAAAATGTATTTTAAAATAAACTACTATTAATGTTAATTTGAGAGACTCTGATGTTATGCTTTATTTTGATCCAAATGATATGGACCCTGATTTAACTCATTTTTTATTTGTTTATCTTTCATCGAAGATTCTTTATCCATAAAATGAAAGGGGCAGAGAACAAACCCCTCTTCACATTATTTAAGATAGAATTGAAATATTATTTTGAAATGATCAGTAACAAAAAAAAAAAAAAAGCAATGCGCACCATAAAAGTATTTAACAAATGTAAAATGAATCTTGATATGTAATACCCCTGTCTGTTAGGTTTATGTACTCTTGTTTGTATATTTCAGTTTTTTGTATTTGTTGTGTTCAAAGTTTTTAAAGTAAAGTTATCATATAACATTATATAACGTCATATAACGTTATCATATATCATCTTACATTTCATAGTTCCTTCCAATATGTGTTATGGGGGGGGGGGTTCCTGGGACCCAGAGTTTTTCCTGATCTGGGAGGCTAAGCACAGGAGGTTGGTGGCACTTTAATTGGAGAGAACAGGCTTGTGGTAATGACTGGACCGGAATCATTGGAATGGTATCAAACACATGGTTTCCAAGTGTTTGATGCAATTCCATTTACACCGTTCCGGCCATTATTGTGAGCCTTTCTCCCCTCAGCAGCCTGCACTACCGGGCTAACCCAGTGGTTCTTAAACCTCTCTTCGGGGACCCCCAGCCGGGTCATATATTTGATCTATTCCAGAACTAGCACACCGGATTCAACTTGTCAACTAACCATTGATTAGTTAAGGTGTCCCTGAGGAGAGGTTTGAGGACCACTGGGCTAACCTAACCAGGTAAAACTGTGGACCCTAGTTGGAGGGTATGACAAACTCAGCCCAAAAAAAGAAACTGCCCTTTTTCAGGACCCTGTCTTTCAAAGATAATTCGTAAAAATCCAAATAACTTCACAGATCTTCATTGTAAAGCATTTAAACACTGTTTCCCATGCTTGTTCAATGAACCATAAACTATTAATGTACATGCACCTGTGGAACGGTCGTTAAGACACTAACAGCTTACAGATGGTAGGCAATTAAGGTCACAGTTATGAAAGTTAGGACACTAAAGAGGCCTTTCTACTGACTCTGAAAAACACCAAAAGAAAGATGCCCAGGGTCCCTGCTCATCTGCGTGAACCTGCCTTGGGCATGATGCAAGGAGGCATGAGGACTGCAGATGTGGCCAGGGCAATTAATTGCAATGTCCGTACTGTGAGACGCCTAAGATAGCACTACAGGGAGACAGGACGGACAGCAGATCGTCCTCGCAGTGGTAGACCACGTGTAACAACACCTGCACAGGATCGGTACATCCGAATATCACACCTGCAGGACAGGTATAGGATGGACGCAACAACTGCCCGAGTTACACCAGTAATGCACAATCCCTCCATCAGTGCTCAGACTGTCCACAATAGGCTAAGAGAGGCTGGACTGAGGGCTTGTTGGCCTGTTGTAAGGGAGGTCTTCACCAGACATCACCGGCAACAACGTCGCCTATGGACACAAACCCACCGTTGCTGGACCAGAGAGGACTGGCAAAAAGTATTCTTTACTGACAAGTCACGGTTTTGTCTCACCAGGGGTGATTGTTGCATTCGCATTTATCGTCAAAGGAATGAGTGTTACACCGAGGCCTGTACTCTGGAGAGGGATCGATTTGGAGGTGGAGGGTTCGTCATGGTCTGGGGCGGTGTGTCAAATCATCAGACTGAGCTTGTTGTCATTGCAGGCAATCTCAAAGCTGTGCGTTACAGGAAAGACATCCTCCTTCTTCATGTGGTACCCTTCCTACAGGCTCATCCTGACATGACCTTCCAGCATGACAATGCCACCAGCCATACTGCTCGTTCTGTTCGTGATTTCCTGCAAGACAGGAATGTCAGTGTTCTGCAATGGCCAGCGAAGAGCCAGGATCTCAATCCCATTGAGCACGTCTGGCACCTGTTGGATCGGAGGGTGAGGGCTAGGGCCATTCCCTCCAGAAATGTCCAGGAACTTGCAGGTGCCTTGGTGGAAAAGTGGGGTAACATTTTGACCCCCCCTTTGTTCAGGGACAGATTATTCCATTTCTGTTAGGCACATGTCTGTGGAACTTGTTCAGTTTATATCTCAGTTGTTGAATCTTGTTATGTTCATACAAATATTTACACATATTAAGTTTGCTGAAAATAAATGCAGTTGACAGTGAGGACGTTTATTGTCACAAGTAAAAGCCCTGGGTGACGAGTTGATACAATTCCAAGTCTGGAATGTTAAATCCAGGAATTACTGAATTGAGTGACATATGTGTTGTCATTTGTATATTTATCTTACATTTGAACTGGTTTGGCGTGTATTTGTTTTGTCAGTGCTGTGAGATATTTAGCAGGTTTATATGCCATTGAATAGTATGCTTTATTTGAGTTTAACCTGTAGTTTTTGGCTCTCTTCAAGAGTAAAATCATATTTACCTTTTTATGGGCTTTTACTAAAATAGTGATTTATTTGTCTTTAATTTACAATTCTAACTCAGATAAAAAAAAAATCAGAATATGAGATTATCTTTATCCTAATGTACACCTTAAAAGCCTCCCAAATTATATCGGGGGATATTTCAGTCCTTTTTGTCTACATTTGAAATGGTTTTTATTTTTTCACTTACGTGAAATACATTTTTTGTCAATTCTTGAATAGCTTTTCTTACTTTGAAAAAAAGGGGTAGTCTTTTCTATTTGGGAATTAGTAGTAGTGTCCTGTAAATTATTTGTAGAGATGTAATTTTTCAGCCTCTGAGGTTCCTTGAATTTGCCTTTTTTTTTTGCTGTGTCTGTCAATCTTATCAAATGTATGATTTAGGCCTCCTGCTAAAATAATAGTTCCTGTCTGGATTTGATTAATTATATCTCAATACAGTACACCAGATTTGCCCATTGTGGGATATTCACTGAAATCAACATGTATTTTTCAACATGTATATGGTGCAATTCAACATTAGAAAATGGCCTTCTTGGTCTGTGTGCTGGGATATAAGGGAAAGGGTGTAGTCTTATCTATCAGGATGCCTACACCTCTACTGTTACTACAGTAGGTGGCAGCATATGCCTTTCCAACCCAGCTCCTCTTTAAATATTAAGTCTCCTTTTTTTTTAAATGTAACTCTTGCAGGAAAACCACATCTGCTGACAATCTCTAAGTGTTCAAGAATCATATGCTATTTTATCATCATGAAGCCTGTGCACATTCCATGTAATTAGTTGGATTTTGTTGGTCTTACTTGTATGCAATCAAAGTTAACCTTGTCTGTTCTGTCTATCATTGATGAATCTGACAAAACATTTTAGCTGACATGAGGGCAGTGGGCATTCCATGAAATGGGAGAGTCATAGTACGAATACATAGTTTTGTATAGATTACATATATAGAGTGTGTGAGCATGTGGGCTGAGCAGATGTTTCACAGAAAACAAAACAAAAAAATCATAAAGTACTTCTTTGTACTTTGAGACGCTATGCCTTTTTAGGGCTTTTAAGCTCCAACTCCTCTGCTAGTGTGCCAAAAGTCAGTGGATTATGTCATTGTACATACATTGGCGAAAAACTTCTACTTAAGTATTGTGGTCAGTTGTATTACCTTGTAAATAACATTTACATATAGTGGCTGGTGGGTGTCTACTTAGGGAGAGTGGGTCCACTAAGAGACTGAAGTGAGATGAGTGGAGTCCCTACACCCAGTCACCCGGATAGAGCCACTCTCACCAAACGTTGTGGGTCAGCTAGACGTATAAACTAGCCATCTAGTGGCTACTATTTACCAACAGCTTAATATTGCGAAAAGAATGTTGCTTCCAATGTAATTGTCTGCATCATTTCCAATCCCCCATATTTTTTGGGTAAATATATATATATCCATACACGTATGCATATATATACACATATATACATACACATACCTATATAGACATACATACATACTTTTTTAAAGAATATACTTTTATTATTATTCCCCGCAAACCCTACCGCCGATCCCCCAATTGAAGTAAACTAATAAACACTTCTGCTTCTACCTTCAATCCATACATCTTATACACATTCTACAGACAGTCTACTTTACAATAGTTCTCTCCTGTTTGTTCTTAGTCCTTCCTCTATTTCTGATGTCCATCCAGTTTGATTTCTATTTGTATCTGTGCTATTTCACAAAAGCTCCGAACCTATATACATTCTACAGATCCCGTATGATTTACATTGTTTATCTTGTTATTAGTCCCACCCTTCAGCTCCATTCAACCCCTCCCATCTGTCTCTCAACATCATCCATTTCAGATTTCTACTTGCCATATATTTTTCAACTGTGCTGTGATGCTTCACAAAATAATTGAACCTTCCTATTCTCATAGCTTATACAGATTGTAAATTAAAAATAAACATTTTTGCTAAAATAATTATTATATTATTGATTGATTGACTATGGCTTTTCAAATCACCCAGTATTGCTATCTGTAGTGTTAGTTCTAGGCAAATGTTGCAATTCTTCAGCCATTCCTGGACCTGTGGCCAAAAATGAGCTACATATGGACAATACCAAAATAAATGATCTAATGACTCTGCCTCCTCACAGCAGAATCTGCAAAGCTGGGAAGATTGTATCCCCCATATATATACCATTCTATTAGTTGCAAGAATTTTGTGTAGTAATTTAAATAACTACACAATTGAATCCGGCGTTGTTTTGCATATCAATTCATAAACCATGTGCCATGGAATGGGTACATCGAAAATCTCTTACCAACTATTTTGCAATTTATATGGCATAGCTGTCAGTTTTTTGGTCCTTAAATGAAATTGGTATATGTTTTTATTTATCACACTTTTCTTTAACCATTTATGTTCTTTAATACAGGGCCGACATACAAGTTCCTTACTTTTTTCCCCTTCTACTTGCCTCTTCCATTTTTGTGGTAATGCTGCAATTAATTGGTTGTAATTTTGGGTAGAGCAGACATTTCCATATGTCTGTGTTAGCTGCATGTGTGACATAACTCCACCAGTCCTATTTATGATATCATTCACTAAAATGATACCTTTTTTAAACATTTCTTCAATAAGTTTTTTTAATCAATTAGTATATTTGAATTTAACCACAATATTTGTTGTACTATTTGTTCCGTCCTTTCAGGTGGATTAAACTGAAATTGCAACCAACTTTCTAAGGCTTGTTTAAAAAATAAAGATATTTTGGAGATGATTTCCTTTTCAAACAACCGAAAGTGAGCAGGTGTAATCTGAATAAAGGGGAAAAGGCCCTTCCTGAATATAGGATGAGACATTCGTACACATTGACTAGAGAACCAGTTTGGATTTAAGTATAACTTTTGTATGACTGCTGCCTTTAGTGAGAGGTCTAATGCTTTAATATTTGATAATCTCTGCCCACCGAATTCATATTCGTTATATAAATAGGCCCTTTTAATTTTATCTGGTTTGCCATTCCAAATAAAATTGAATATTTTTTGTTCATATAATTTAAAAAGCAGGTCACTAGGTGTAGGCAAAACCATAAGCAAATAGGTAAACTGATATAACCAAATCAAATCAAATTTTATTTGTCACATACACATGGTTAGCAGATGTTAATGCGAGTGTAGCGAAATGCTTGTGCTTCTAGTTCCGACAATGCAGTAATAACCAACAAGTAATCTAACTAACAATTCCAAAACTACTGTCTTATACACAGTGTAAGGGGATAAAGAATATGTACATAAGGATATATGAATGAGTGATGGTACAGAGCAGCATAGGCAAGATACAGTAGATGGTATCGAGTACAGTATATACATATGAGATGAGTATGTAAACAAAGTGGCATAGTTAAAGTGGCTAGTGATACATGTATTACATAAGGATGCAGTCGATGATATAGAGTACAGTATATACGTATGCATATGAGATGAATAATGTAGGGTAAATAACATTATATAAGGTAGCATTGTTTAAAGTGGCTAGTGATATATGTACATAATTACCCATCAATTCCCATTATTAAAGTGGCTGGAGTTGAGTCAGTGTCAGTGTCAGTGTGTTGGCAGCAGCCACTCAATGTTAGTGGTGGCTGTTTAACAGTCTGATGGCCTTGAGATAGAAGCTGTTTTTCAGTCTCTCGGTCCCAGCTTTGATGCACCTGTACTGACCTCGCCTTCTGGATGATAGCGGGGTGAACAGGCAGTGGCTCGGGTGGTTGATGTCCTTGATGATCTTTATGGCCTTCCTGTAACATCGGGTGGTGTAGGTGTCCTGGAGGGCAGGTAGTTTGCCCCCGGTGATGCGTTGTGCAGACCTCACTACCCTCTGGAGAGCCTTACGGTTGAGGGTGGAGCAGTTGCCGTACCAGGCGGTGATACAGGAGTTAATCAGGGTGATTTTTCCACAAATAGACAGGTATTTTCCTTTCCATGGTAGCAAGATCTTATCTATTTTTACTAACTTTCTATAAAAATGTATTGGAGTGAGATCATTTCTTTCTTTTGGGATTTGTATACCGAGTATGTCCACATCTCCGTCAGACCATTTAATTGGTAAACTACATGGTAATGTAAAATGTGCATTTTTTTGTGATCCAATACGTAATATGGTACATTTATCATTAGGGTTTGGCCGGGATAGGCCATCATACTAAATAAGAATTTGTTCTTAACTGACTTGCCTGGTTAAATAAATTATATTGCCCTTCCTCTTTAGACCACATAGAGCAAAACCCAGACTCAGCGGTTAGCCTCTCTTTTTCTCTCTCGGTGGTGACTTATTAAAGAAGAGTACAGTTAAGGCTTCTTGCTGCATTTTTCTGAACTAATATCTATCTGAATTTCTGGCGCTGTCCATTTGCGAAATTGCTGAACGAATAGGCCTACCTCATCGGAGCTCTTTGCTTGCTTATACTTAAGAGCTAAGTGCTAATTATATTAGAACAAACATTTGTGAATTTACTGAACATAAATGTAATAATGTTTGAAGTATGGTTCAAAAGTCAAAACTTATGTTGACATTCATCATTATTGAAGGAGAATGTGGTTATTATCTAGTTACACAAATCCACAAGGAGTCCTTTTGTCCCAACTTCCCCATCCTCCCTACCTCTGACACACTTAAACCCATCCCTCCATCAACTTACTCATCCATTCTCATTCATTCCTGCCTAAAACATATAACCTATGCATCCATACAATCACTCTCCCACCCTCCTACACATATTCATATTCACCATCCCTCACTCTCCCATTTATACACAAACACACCTACACCCACGCACATCCCTAGAACAGTTATTGACATACATGCTATATTTCCCACTTTCAATTGTCTTTTCAGTGTCCATGTAGTCCATTGGCATCGGCTACTTCTATAATTACGTCAGAGGAGAACAGTTGTATGGGGAAAGTAAAGTATAAGTTTTATTGGGGGGAGGGGGAAAGGATATAGTAGTTTGTAGCCTAGTACGCTCATTGTTATTTCCTACTTCAACCTCTTCTCAGAGCAGGGGTCTCTCCTCCTTCAAGTTTTAAGTTCCTTGGCATACACATCACAGACAAACTGAATTGGTCCACTCACACAGACAGCATCGTGAAGAAGGCGCAGCAGCGCCTCTTCAACCTCAGGAGGCTGAAGAAATTCGGCTTGTCACCAAAAGCACTCACAAACTTCTACAGATGCACAATCGAGAGCATCCTGGCGGGCTGTATCACCGCCTGGTATGGCAACTGCACCGCCCTCAACCGTAAGGCTCTCCAGAGGGTAGTGAGGTCTGCACAACGCATCACCGGGGGCAAACTACCTGCCCTCCAGGACACCTACACCACCCGATGCTACAGGAAGGCCATAAAGATCATCAAGGACATCAACCACCCGAGCCACTGCCTGTTCACCCCGCTGTCATCCAGAAGGCGAGGTCAGTACAGGTGCATCAAAGCTGGGACCGAGAGACTGAAAAACAGCTTCTATCTCAAGGCCATCAGACTGTTAAACAGCCACCACTAACATTGAGTGGCTGCTGCCAACACACTGTCAATGACACTGACTCAACTCCAGCCACTTTAATAATGGGAATTGATGGGAAATGATGTAAATATATCACTAGCCACTTTAAACAATGCTACCTTATATAATGTTACTTACCCTACATTATTCATCTCATATGCATACGTATATACTGGACTCTATATCATCGACTGCATCCTTATGTAATACGTGTATCACTAGCCACTTTAACTATGCCACTTTGTTTACATACTCATATGTTATACTGTACTCGATATCATCTACTGTATCTTGCCTATGCTGCTCTGTACCATCACTCATTCATATATCCTTATGTACATATTCCTTATCCCCTTACACTGTGTATAAGACAGTATTTTTTGGGGGGGGAATTGTTAGTTAGATTACTTGTTCGTTATTACTGCATTGTCGGAACTAGAAGCACAAGCATTTCGCTACACTCGCATTAACATCTGCTAACCATGTGTATGTGACAAATAAAATTCGATTTGATTGATTCAACTAGGAAGGTTTCTGGGAAGGTTTCTTGAACCTTGATTAGGTCTTCATCGGTGCTTGAGAATTCCATCCATTGTGTTCCCTTCCATACCTACAGTATTGCCGGGAAGCAGGGTTTAAATTGAATTAGTTTTTCCTCCAGTGACTGTCTGATCAGAATGTATTGCTTGCGGTTTTTTTCTCAGCCTAACAGACAGGTCCTGGACGAATAGAATGGAGTGGCTGTGGATTTTGATCTCCTTTACCCCGGTGCCTTCAGAATGTTTATTGATATATTGATTTTAGGTGGTTAATTTGAACTTTGTTGTCTGGCTTATAACCATATTTTTGTCAGTAAAAAAACAGAGCTTGACACATGCATGTGCCACTGTTCCAATGTGGTTTAAATACTATCAGCTTTTATGATGCTGATAAAGATAGGACCTCTACAGACAGTATCTCATTGCGCATTCAAATTCTCTCAAGACGCTGAAATAATTCATATTATTTCTCCACCAAATTTAGCCTCCATTTGGTATATAATTTTAATGCAAGAAATGCTGCAAGAGTTAATATTAAGGCTATTTGAGGTTATAGACCTACAGTCTGTGTCCATATTTTAATTTCTCTATAACCCATCTGAACAGTAGGCTATAGTTCCCTTAACATGCCACAGACCTATTTGAAGTCCCCATCATCTCACAATCATCATACATAACATAGCTATCTGCTATCATCCTGTTTTATTACTTCACCAATTCTTTCCCAAACATTACTTTTCTGGCCCTCCCTTGTCTTTATTTTCAACTCTCCATTACTCTTCTCTTTATTTTTTATTTATTTTTACCCCTTTTCTCTGAAAGAAAAACTTCAGTATAAACATAAATTGCACATGAATGATTTAAGCCGCCGGCCGGTGCCCTTCATCCACACACTACTTAATGATCCTAAACCCGCCCGCCCGGTGGATATAACCGTGGGGACTGTGGGTTATGAGTCAACCTGTGTATCACTAGCAGACACTGCCATTGGATGCACATCATTCACCTAGTCTTATTAGTAATAATCCAATGGACCCTCTACACCTCGATTAGGATTATATACAGGAAATCATTATTTCATTGAATGATTTTCAATTTGTGACAACCACACAAGCAGCCACTCACCGATCTAACCGCTCTAATGCAGTTACACTCCTGAGCCTACATACAGATAGTTTTTTTTTGGGGGGGGGGAATATAATTCCATAAAATATATATTAAAATAAATTGGGAAATGTATTTAGCAAATAACTAAATAAAATATGTAAATATATTTGTAAAATATGTGTAAAATACACACACTCACACCCTTCTCTACCCAGTGGTAATGTCAAGTCTGTATTGACTTCTGGTACCTTAGCATTAGGTTCTCAAAGTGGCATTTTGCATGCAAAAGTTGGATCATTGAGTTGTAGTTGAAAATAAATTCAGCAGCTATTGAAGTGTTTATTTTGAAACGACATGTAGAACATATGTGAATATATTTAGAAATATATTTTATTTATATTTTTTCTGAGCTGTCAATCACAATTTGAAATCTTCCTGAGCCTCACCTGGAACTGACAGAGTAGCCATTGCAATTGTGCATTTTCATCAGAAGAAGGGGAAGAGCAGCTGTCACTGCCAAAAAGCTTTCTTGTGGATAATGGCATTTTATTTGATAAAAGATTCATATTGCATTAAACTATGTTTTTAACCTTGTAGGAAGAACATCATTTATTCAACTGCAAGCAAGAGTTTATATAGCTTGCTAGCAAGCTGTGTTAGCAAGCCAGATAAACTCTCCTTTAGCTTGCCACCAATGTGCAGTGTGACTGACCAAGGTAAGAATTGTTTTGGAAATTGTTGAGTAGAGTTAAGTAGAATTCATATCATGTATGTATTAGATCAAATGTAATTTCCAAATCTATTGTTAAATGTTATTGGCTAGCCAAACAATATACTGCTTGCTAGCTAGGTAACTTAGCCAGCTTTAGTGAGGGTTGAGTGTCTCTGATAGAACTGGATAGCTAGATTATTTGTAGGAACAAAAACAAAAAAAATCATATTTTGCCCTCCTGCAGTTGATCCTTCTGGTCTGAAAAGCTCAGCTGCCTATGGAAAGACCCCAGCCAATGTAAGGCATATTTAATGTAATTTAGCTAGCAAGTTCCCAATGAAATGAACCCCTTATTTATTCTTCATCGTGTGGAATTGTTTTACTGACTTTAAGTCACTGCATTATCTACAGGGTAACTGTACATTTGTAAGTCTGCAATGGACACTGGAAGTGAAGGAATCTGCATTGTAAGTGTCAATTTCAAAAAGGTTTGCGGCTTCAGTGTCTTTAGATATTTTTGTTACAAGCATTTCATAAGTGTCAAAGGCTTTTATTGACAATTACATTAAGTTGATGCAAATAGTCAATATTTGCAGTGTTGACCCTTCTTTTTCAAGACCTCTGCAATCCACCCTGGCATGCTGTCAATTAACTTCTGGGCCACATCCTGACTGATGGCAGCCCATTCTTGCATAATCAATGCTTGGAGTTTGTCAGAATTTGTGGGTTTTTGTTTGTCCACCCGCCTCTTGAGGATTGACCACAAGTTCTCAATGGGATTAAGGTCTGGGGAGCTTCCTGGCCATGGACCCAAAACATCGGTTTTGTTCCCCGAGCCACTTAGTTATCACTTTTGCCTTATGGCAAGGTGATCCATCATGCTGGAAAAGGCATTGCTCGTCACCAAACTGTTCCTGGATGGTTGGGAGAAGTTGCTCTCGGAGGATGTGTTGGTACCATTCTTTATTCATGGCTGTGTTCTTAGGCAAAATTGTGAGTGAGCCCACTCCCTTTACTGAGAAGCAACCCCATACATGAATGGTCTCAGGATGCTTTACTGTTGGCATGACACAGGACTGATGATAGCGCTCACCTTGTCTTCTCCGGACAAGCTGTTTTCCAGATGCCCAAAACAATCGGAAAGGGGATTCATCAGAGAAAATGACTTTACCCCAGTCCTCAGCAGTCCAATCCCTATACCTTTTGCAGAATATCAGTCTGTTCCTGATGTTTTTCCTTGAAAGAAGTGGCTTCTTTACTGCCCTTCTTGACACCAAGCCATCCTCCAAAGGTCTTCCCCTCACTGTGCATGCAAATGCACTCACACCTGCCTGCTGCCATTCCTGAGCAAGTTCTGTACTGGTGGTGCCCCAATCCCGCAGCTGAATCAACTTTAGGAGACGGTCCTGGCGCTTGTTGGACTTTTTTGGGTGCCCTGAAGCCTTCTTCACAACAATTGAACCGCTCTCCTTGAAGTTCTTGATGATCCGATAAATGGTCGATTTAGGTGCAATCTTACTGGCAGCAATATCCTTGCCTGTGAAGCCCTTTTTGTGCAAAGCAATGATGACTGCACGTGTTTCCTTGCAGGTAACCGTGGTTGACAGAGGAAGAATAATGATTCCAAGCACCACCCTCCTTTTGAAGCTTCCACAGTCTGTTATTCGAACTCAATCAGCATGACAGAGTGATCTCCAGCCTTGTCCTCGTCAACACTCTCACCTGTGTTAACAAGAGAATCACTGACATGTCAGCTGGTCCTTTTGTGGCAGGGCTGAAATGCAGTGGAGATGTTTTTGGGGGATTCAGTTAATTTGCATTGCAAAGAAGGACTTTGCAATTAATTGCAATTCATCTGATTGCTCTTCATAACATTCTGGAGTATATGCAAATTGCCATCATACAAACTGAGGCAGCAGACTTTGTGAAAATTTATATTTGTGTCATTCTCAAAACCTTTGGCTACGACTGTACATTATATTTTGTGTTTCAGATGTGACTTCCAGTAACCCATACCATAATTCAACAATGGACCATGTTATTTGAGCAAAACATTAAGATTATAGAAACCACTCCTGTAGTTGTCAGTCATGAGTCATTCATTCAATCTTTTAAAAGTGTTTTTACTGGTCTTTTGACCAATGACATCAGATCTTTACACATCTGATATTTTTTAGGGCTGATCTGATTGGTCAAAATACCAAATAGTGGAAAAAATATCAGAGTTGAGCTGCCTGTCTAAACGCAGGCTATGTAGGGTATAAGTGTGCCATGTGAGAGGTAAACAGAAGACTGCTTTTCATCTGAGGTACTACCATAGCTTTAAAATTCAGGAAGAGTCAAGTCAGGTTGAGCCAGTCGGGTTGCATTTTTCACAATTGATTTGTGGAATCATACATTTTATTTAGGCTCTTTGCACACAATGTTTCCCAATCAGTCGATGCTCATCCCAGAGTCGTACTCATATATTCTGTAGCCAAAACACAGAGTACAAGGAGTGGAATGTTAGCTAAACAGACTGGTACCCAGACCAGGCAATGTATTCTAGCCAAAGGAGGCTGATGAGGGGAGGATGACTCATAATAATGACTAGAATTAAGTGAATGGAATGGTATCAAATACAAGGAAACCATGTGTTTGATTTGGTGATATCTTGGCACAGCCTGGTGTTTCACACAGCAGCTGTCACCCCCAATTAATATTTTAATTCAGTTTACCACACTATCCCTCACTCGCTGCTAAATGCGCCAGATAGACTTCACAAATTATTCATGCATTCATTTATTGTAATTTATTGTAATGTATTTTTAAAAACTTTGTAATGACAGATTTAGCTTTTGAACGAGGGCCTCAAACTCAAGTCCCAGGTGCCACATCATGAAATGGCACCCATGAGAAACTTGGCCCCCAGGTATTTTAAGATTTAGGCCCCTAGCTGCCCTTGAAGTACCCTTGCATACCAAAATACCCTTGCATCCTGGTCTTAGAATAGCTCACATTGTTTTTCAAGTGAAAAGAAACATGAGCGCAGCAGCGATCAGTCTGTACATGTCAGGAGATGCCCATGGCCACTAGATGGTGACACCACACAAGTTAATGCAGTCTATGTGCTCCTGAAGATCATGAACACGTGTGTCCCTTTGGCACGTATGATCATTGCACTGGCATAGCCAGAACGGGTCATAGTTTGTCTCCAACATTTACATTTATACACACTCTCTGATCTGACTCACATGCTCTTCCTTTCCAATTAAATAATGAATAAATAACAATGCGTATCAAAATGATCAGAAGCACAGCCGCACACTGCTAGATAGCATTACACTCAATAAGTGAATAGGAGACAACTCGTATTATTGCGCGCTCAACAGACATGATCAATGACAACCATGGGACCCGAGGGGAACAAAGTACAAATAATCAGACGGATAATGAAACTAGAAGTGGCCTGGTACACACTTTGATCTTGTCCATTAGCTAATTTATAGATCATCCTCTTGACTGCCTCATAAGTGCATCTGGAGACTTCTGTCTGTCCCAAATGGCACCCTATTGCCTATATAGTGCACTACATTTGACCAAAAGTAGTGCACTATAAAGGGACAGAATAGGGTGCCATTTGGGATGCATCCTTTACCCAATGCTAAACAGAACAAGTAGTAGTAAAACCAAAGTGCCTGTGTGAAATTGATTCATCAGAAGACACAGCAACATCAGTTGTCTGTTTTCTGAACATTCCCCATACTGTCTGTAATTCTCTATGCAGGGACAGCTTGGCCAAATACCAGATGAGGCTATCCATCTTTAGCCTGTCTAAATTGTTCGTTTTTTGTCCCAAAAAATCTGATGCGTGTGTACAGTACGTGTGCAGCGGCGCAACTTTCACTAGGGACGGGGGACATGTCCCCCCACATTCAGAGGAGTGGCCAGCACAGTCACCGGATCTCACATCAAGACGCCAACACGGCAGCGAGTTCTGAGATGCCTGCCCTGGTCTGTCTCTCTTATTCTTGTACAGGTGCCCTCGCCACTTTCTCTCTCTCTCCCTGGACCTTTGCTCGCCTACATCATACTCATACATCACTGACTTTTTATTGATCAGCGGTTGAACTATTTGATTAGTGACTTTTAGGGCATTTAACAAACATGATGCTGTTGTTTATTTTGCTGGTGTCTACCCTTGTCTTTCACAATGTTGGCGATACATTTAGAGCCTGTTGCACTGTGAATGAGGAAATCTATGATTGTTTCTCCCTTGAGTATTGTGAGAAACCCCCCGTTTGCTCCGGAAATGCACATGAGAGGAAATGCACATGAGAAATTGGACTCTTGCGCTTACATGTCAGGACTGTTCTCTTGGTACATAACCATGTCTCTGGACTTTACACAACTCCTGAAATATGTGGCGTTAAAGACTCTGGTGACTCCGGATTCTCGTTCAACTGCTGTCTGTAAATCCAAATGTTGCAACCCTCGATCTAGACTTGCCATTATCTTGCTCCTTCTATTGTCTGGAAATGTCCAGTCTAATCCAGGTCCTGACATTCTTACCCCTGACGAATTAAGTAGTCAGAGTGGCCTGAAGTTTTTGCATATAAATGTGAGAAGTCTTCTGCCGAAGCTTGATTTTGTGAATATATGGATAAAAACTGCCGACCCTGATGTATTTATGCTTTCTGAAACCTGGCTTTAAAAAATCTATTACTGACAAAAATATTGGCATAAATGGTTGCAATGTGTTTTGTACAGATCATACATCTAAGGGTGTTGCTGTAGGGACAACAAGGGGACAACAAACAGATCCAGAGAGGGAGGGACAACAAACAGATCCAGAGAGGGAGGGACAACAAACAGATCCAGAGAGGGAGGGACAACAAACAGATCCAGAGAGGGAGGGACAACAAACAGATCCAGAGAGGGAGGGACAACAAAAAGATCCAGACAGGGAGGGACAAACAGATCCAGAGAGAGAGGGACAACAAACAGATCCAGAGAGGGAGGGACAAACAGATCCAGAGAGAGAGGGACAACAAACAGATCCAGACAGGGAGGGACAAACAGATCCAGACAGGGAGGGACAAACAGATCCAGACAGGGAGGGACAACAAACAGATCCAGACAGGGAGGGACAACAAACAGATCCAGACAGGGAGGGACAAACAGATCAAGAGAGAGAGGGACAACAAACAGATCCAGACAGGGAGGGACAACAAACAGATCCAGAGAGGGAGGGACAACAAACAGATCCAGAGAGGGAAGGACAACAAACCGATCCAGAGAGGGAAGGACAACAAACAGATCCAGAGAGGGAGGGACAAACAGATCCAGAGAGAGAGGGACAACAAACAGATCCAGAGAGAGAGGGACAACAAACAGATCCAGACAGGGAGGGACAAACAGATCCAGAGAGAGAGGGACAACAAACAGATCCAGAGAGGGAGGGACAAACAGATCCAGAGAGAGAGGGACAACAAACAGATCCAGACAGGGAGGGACAACAAACAGATCCAGACAGGGAGGGACAAACAGATCCAGAGAGAGAGGGACAACAAACAGATCCAGACAGGGAGGGACAACAAACAGATCCAGAGAGGGAGGGAGGGACAACAAACAGATCCAGAGAGGGAAGGACAAACAGATCCAGAGAGGGAGGGACAACAAACAGATCCAGACAGAGAGGGACAACAAACAGATCCAGAGAGGCAGGGACAACAAACAGATCCAGAGAGGGAAGGACAACAAACAGATCCAGAGAGGGAGGGACAACAAACAGATCCAGAGAGGGAGGGACAACAAACAGATCCAGAGAGGGAAGGACAACAAACAGATCCAGAGAGGGAGGGACAACAAACAGATCCAGAGAGGGAGGGACAACAAACAGATCCAGAGAGGGAGGGACAACAAACAGATCCAGAGAGGGAGGGACAACAAAAAGATCCAGAGAGGGAAGGACAACAAACAGATCCAGAGAGGGAGGGACAACAAACAGATCCAGAGAGGGAAGGACAACAAACAGATCCAGAGAGGGAAGGACAACAAACAGATCCAGAGAGAGAAGGACAACAAACAGATCCAGAGAGAGAGGGACAACAAAAAGATCCAGACAGGGAGGGACAAACAGATCCAGAGAGAGAGGGACAACAAACAGATCCAGACAGGGAGGGACAACAAACAGATCCAGAGAGAGAGGGACAACAAACAGATCCAGACAGGGAGAGACAACAAACAGATCCAGACAGGGAGGGACAACAAACAGATCCAGAGAGGGAGGGACAACAAACAGATCCAGAGAGGGAAGGACAAACAGATCCAGAGAGGGAGGGACAACAAACAGATCCAGACAGAGAGGGTCAACAAACAGATCCAGACAGGGAGGGACAACAAACAGATCCAGACAGAGAGGGTCAACAAACAGATCCAGAGAGGCAGGGACAACAAACAGATCCAGAGAGGGAAGGACAACAAACAGATCCAGAGAGGGAGGGACAACAAACAGATCCAGAGAGGGAGGGACAACAAACAGATCCAGAGAGGGAGGGACAACAAACAGATCCAGAGAGGGAAGGACAACAAACAGATCCAGAGAGGGAGGGACAACAAACAGATCCAGAGAGGGAGGGACAACAAACAGATCCAGAGAGGGAGGGACAACAAACAGATCCAGAGAGGGAAGGACAACAAACAGATCCAGAGAGGGAGGGACAACAAACAGAACCAGAGAGGGAAGGACAACAAACAGAACCAGAGAGGGAAGGACAACAAACAGATCCAGAGAGGGAAGGACAACAAAAAGATCCAGACAGGGAGGGACAAACAGATCCAGAGAGAGAGGGACAACAAACAGATCCAGACAGGGAGGGACAAACAGATCCAGAGAGAGAGGGACAACAAACAGATCCAGACAGGGAGGGACAACAAACAGATCCAGAGAGGGAGGGACAACAAAAAGATCCAGACAGGGAGGGACAAACAGATCCAGAGAGAGAGGGACAACAAAAAGATCCAGAGAGAGAGGGACAACAAACAGATCCAGACAGGGAGGGACAAACAGATCCAGAGAGAGAGGGACAACAAACAGATCCAGACAGGGAGGGACAACAAACAGATCCAGAGAGGGAGGGACAACAAAAAGATCCAGACAGGGAGGGACAACAAACAGATCCAGAGAGGGAGGGACAACAAAAAGATCCAGACAGGGAGGGACAAACAGATTCAGAGAGAGAGGGACAAACAGATCCAGAGAGAGAGGGACAACAAACAGATCCAGACAGGGAGGGACAACAAACAGATCCAGAGAGGGAGGGACAACAAACAGATCCAGAGAGGGAAGGACAACAAACAGATCCAGACAGGGAGGGACAACAAACAGATCCAGAGAAAGAAAGTAATCAAGCCGCTTGCAGCAACTCCTTCCAGAAATTAGAGCGATTTAGGTGACAAAAACACTGGGCCCAAACAAGTGAAGCTGAATAGCTACCCACACAAAAGTTTTGGTACACAGAAAAGGGCACTGCTGGCTTGAGAAATACAAATTGGGTAGAGTACTCTGTCCACAAAAACACAATTTTCTGCTTTCCATGTAGAGTTTTTGGCAAAAACATTCAATTGGATTATTTTGTCAATAATGGCTGCAAAAATGTGAAAAAAGCTTTGTTTATCTTCGGTAAACATGAGATGGCACAAACAGAGAGACAGTGTTGTGGCATGGAAAAGCTACCAGGCAACTAGCAATCATGGGAACATTGCTCAGATTTTAACATCTGCCCATGCTAGTGATATTGCAGAGAGAAGGGAGTATCTGAGAAGAATTGTTGCGGTCACCTCAATGTGAGGCAGACAGAGACTCTTTCCGTGCCAATGATGAATCTAGTGAAAGCACAAATAGAGGGAGCTTTCCTGGACGTATGGAGCATTTGAAGGAGTTTGACCCTTTCCTGCAAAGGTACAATACTCCATCAAATGCAATGTATCTCTCTTCAGAATCTCAGAATGACATGATCGAATGCTGTTGTGACGTATTAGTTAACGTGACGACTGTTGTTCATCGAATGATTAGAAGATTCTAATTGCGTGATTAACTGAATCAAGCAATTATTAACCTGGGGCACCATGGGAAAACTAGTTTTTATTGAGTTTCTATTTCCAAAAATTAACTCAAAGAATATCAGAATATCGATTTTACAACAGCCGCTAATTAACCAGTTAACTCTACAATCTCGTTCTGAACGTCGTATAGTCCGTGAATCTGCACGGACCCAGTCTCACCAATGAGTTCGTACCACACCAATCTTAGTTGAATATTTATTTACTAGAAAGTTAAAATGATGATAAAAGATACACATAGACAAAACACATTATAGGCTATTGATTAGAACCTAGTATAACGGGGCAACACACTATGGCGCGTGTTACCCAAAATGGGGATTTGAAAGAGAGAGGAAAACGAAGTACACGAGAGAAATATACATTTGGGTGAATTTGTCAGCTATGCTATTCTAACCCTTGCCCCAAACTGCCGCTCTTATGGGTCAGAATATAATGATGTAATTACGTGGGGAAGGTCTCCGAGGATTCTCTGCATGGACCATTCAGGGGACTGTTCAGCTACTCGATGACGCACCTCTCTGATCGTCCTCCCGATGTCAGTGTCCTTTTGGCTTAGGAGTCTGTTCCCTCAGCCTTGCTCTGGAAGGGGTCTTCTGAGGACAGACAGCTCTGTAGCTCAGAGCTCACAGCGTTGGAATGAAACAGTGTAGATACCATGATTTGATGGGAGATGGAGGCTAGGTGGTTCAACTTGAATTCACCCGCTTAGACACAGCTACTCATCCGTAACTTGGGTAGAAAAGGATTTCTTTGTCTTCAAACTTGCGTTGCGTTATGGGTTCGTTGACTTTTTAGACCTTGGCTGCAGCTTGGGTCACGTAGTCTTCTCTGTAAATTCTTTACTCACAGGTTTTATACCCTTGGGTCAGAAGTGGGCGTAACCGCCTTTAGGGCAATTATCTGGGCGTACCAAGTTAAGAGCAAGGTCTAGGTTTTTCTCAAATCCAATTTTGGACAACTAACTTCACATTTCATCTTTACCAAAACATTCCCTTTGATTTGGACATTTTCCACACAACGTATAAACATCAAACATATACTAGGAAAACGGTTGATGTTACAATGTTTTCGTAATAACTTCATCTATTAACCTTTAATAACAAAACAAAAATGACATACATTTTCATATTCCATTTATCGTCATGACCACCATTGTGGCTGACGGAAACCATTGTTCCAAAGTCCCTTTATTTCATGTTTAATGTTCTGAGGCTGGTTCTCCATAGTAACAGGACAAAGGAATTTGTCTGTGGCCTGAGATTTATCAGGGGCGTGAGGGGTCATAAAACCCCCAGATCTTCAGGCCCCTAGATTTCTCCTCCTCTGTTGGGGTTTAGAGATAATCTGTAGGGTTGTGGTCTCCTGTAACCTGACCTGATCAGGACAGTCATGACACTGTGCTCAAGAGATTACATACACCATCGTCTCTGAGATATCCAAGTCTGGAATGTATGCCATTGTGGCGGTTGAGGCCAGGGATGGGCAGTCTGAACAGTTGGCTCTGTGTGTTAGGTATGTGACTGAGGGGACAGTTAAGGATCATTTACTAGCACGAGCAGAAACCAAGTCATTTGATGCCTAATCGATAGTAAATGAGTTGCAACAGCAACTCCAAAGGAGAGGGATAGCAGTTCTGAAGTGCGTTGCACAGACCTATGATGGTGCAGCTGTCATGAGTGGGTCCAAAGGAGGTGAGCAAGCACATTTCAGAGTGCTGCATCTGGAGGCAATTTATGTACATTGCTATGCCCATGAGCTTAATTTGGTGTTATGTCATACTTGCAGGGATATTCCCGAGGCTGCTGAGTTTCAGTTTCTTGGAGAATGTGTATTTGTTTTTCAGTACATCCCTAGTCAATCACCACAAGTTCAAAGAAGACCAGTCCAAACTTGGAATAGCATCAGCTGAACTTGTACAGTTATCAAACACTAGCTGGGCATGTCAGCTAATTAATGAAGAATTAATGAATATGATGTCAGTTCAGTTGGCGTCTGAGACATGATTACTGATGATAGGATGACAAACTGTATCTTGGAAAATCTACACATTCTAGTTATCAGATTCACATGGAATTGTTGTGCAATTTAAATGTTTAAATATGAAACTATTTGTGAAAAGATTAAATGTAATTTTAAGCTTCTTAATGAGAGAACGGTTTGTCAGAAGAACACCACTCTGCTCACTCAGAGGCCCCGCCCAATTGAACAGACACGGGTTGTAAACTATGAAACACGCCCTTCTTTCACCACTATATAAACCCGTTGACAAAAATGTAACTTCTGTTCCAAGGACGTGCGGACTGGCACTCCACACGTTGAAAGGACAAAGACCACCTACGGAACTGAGCCAACATCAGCAAGAACCTAACACAATTGGCAACAAATTTCAATGTGAAGGTGACAACCTACACACCGGAAGGATGAATTTCGACTATACCAGCCAGAATATAGCATGAGCTTAAAGTATGGCAACTTGATATGAACTTAGAACTCTTATTCACTAAAGAAGTGCTACCCCCTCCGCCCGCTAAATGTGGGTTAGGAGAGGACGGACAGAGTATCCATTCTACCACGCTCCAGTTCACCACTAGACAGTCTTCAGAGGACCAGAGATCCATGCTGTACCACCCGACCTCCCATCTACGAACAATTTACTGAAGCGCAGCTCAGAGTAAATATTTATTGCATCCTCCTTTTTCAAATGGGCGGTTATTTAGAATGCATAAGATTCTGTATTTACGATAGCATAGCTTCTCCCTTTGTTACTCAGTCTTCCTGCTCTTTCACTCAAACCCAACCCCCTCTTTGTGTAACCAGCCGTCGTATCTGTTCCGTCCACCAGGGACGTTTTCCTTTGACATAATTTGTAATCAATGTATGATACATTCTGTGTATATGTAATTCTGTGTGATTATTTAGGTATTTAGTAAATAAATAATTAAACCACATTTTGTATAGCTGATTCAACTTGTTAGCCAGGGTTCATGAAGATAACCAATAATTTGCAACTTTCAGATGAGACTAAATGAAGTGACGATTAAATATTGACTGCTATTGAGGTAAAAGATTACTAGGTCTTTAAGAGTTTATTCGGAAGATTACAGCTCTATAAACATTATTTTGTGGTGCCCCGACTTTCTAGTTAATTATTTACCTGATTAGCTTAATCAGGTAATATTAATTACAGAGAAATTATTTTATAGAATAGCATGTCATATCACTTAATCCGGCATAGCTAAAGACGCAACACCGTGGATTGATGGCAGCATTCGCGCAAAACTGAAAGCGCGATCCAAAGCTTTTAATCATGGCAAGGCGACCGGAAACATGGTCCACCCACACAGACAGTGTGGTGAAGAAGGCGCAACAGCGCCTCTTCAACCTCGGGAGGCTGAAGAAATTTGGCTTGTCATCTAAAACACTCACAAACTTTTGCAGTTGCACAATCGAGAGCATCCTGTCAGGCTGGTACGGCATTTGCACAGCCCTCAACCACGGCTCTCCAGAGGGTAGTGCGGTCTGCACAACGCATCACCAGGGCAAACTACCTGCCCTCCAGGACACCTACAGCACCCAATGTCACAGGAAGGCCAAAAAGATCATCCAAGACAACAACCACCCCAGCCACTGCCTGTTCACCCCACTATCATCCAGAAGGCGAGGTCAGTACAGGTGCATCAAAGCTGGGACCGAGAGAGTGAAAAACAACTTCTATCTCAAGGCCATCAGACTGTTAAACAGCCAGCACTAACTTAGAGAGGCTGCTGCTAACATACAGACTCAAATCTCTGGCCACTTAAATAAATGGACTTAAAAGAGATCACTAGTCACTTTAAATAATGCCACTTTAATAAATGTTTACATATCCTACACCATCTACTGCATCTTGCCTATGCCGCACGCCATCGCTCATCCATATATTTATTTGTACATATTCTTATTCATCCCTTACGTGTGTGTGTGTGTGTGTGTGTGTGTGTGTGTGTGTGTGTGTGTGTATATATATAAGGTAGTTGTGAATTTGCTAGATTACTTGTTAGATATTACTGCATAGTCAGTACTAGAAGCACAAGCATTTCGCTACACTTGCATTAACATCTGCTAACCATATGTATGTGACCAATAAGATTTGATTTGAGGTTGCCCTCACAATTCCTGTGAGCAGCTGCTCCTGTGAAAGGTGCACTGTTTCCTGGCTGCACTCCTGGTTGTATAAGACAATGGGTCAGAAAAGGCTTGCAAGTCTTGCAGCCATGTCCACAGAGGGTGAATCACTTGGGCCACTAAGCCACAATTGTGTCATTGACTGCTTTGCCACCTTTAAAAATAGGAGGTACACTTTGATGCGTCCACCCACAAAATAAGCATCAAAAGAGAGAAACAGGAGGAGTACTGTAAAATTTGTTTGGGATCTTACTTTATCGGAGTTTTTCCCCTAATTGTTTTTCAGTTCTTTTATTTTAATGTAGTTTTGCCCCATTGTGGATGAGACTGTTTAAGATGTTCCATGTGTCTGAATTATTGGGTTACTTTTGAGTAATAAAAGGGTAAAACTTTTTTTTAAATTCTAATGGTATAAAATGACCTGCATGTCTTCTCATTTCTCTCTCTCACTCACTAAAAATAAAATCCCAAAAGTATTTTCGCTACAAAGTACAGCCATTTTTGTGCCTTTTGTTGGTGTTGAATGGATGGGGACAGAGTGGATTTTAATTTCTTTTTTTGGATATTATTGAAGTAAGTCATATTAGATCAGTGTCTAACAGACTGAGGCAGGTATACTTTTAGCCAACCTTGACCAAAAATAACCTTATTTTACACCCACTGTTACTCTAAAAATACATGAGGGACTTTGCAATTAATTGATCACTCTTCATCACTCTTCATAACATTCTGGAGTATATGCAAATTGCCATCATACAAACTGAGGTAGCAGAATTTGTGAAAATTAATGTGTCATTCTCAAAACTTTTGGCCACGACTGTACTTCACCAGCAGACTACTAAAATGAGTGGCTAGTTAGAAGGCGTACACTAACATGAGTGAAGCAACATACTTTAATATTGTTAGCTGTCAAGCTTGGGATTAGCAGCAATGCAGTCATTTATACCACGATCTCCGTTGTTATTGACTGGAAACCTCGCAGGAAATTGGCAGAAATGGGAACAAAGACTGAACGTACTACAAGAGAGGATGGCTTTCACTTTAGCAGTGATAAATTCATGAACTTCTTTGAGGAAAAGATCATGATTATTAGAAAGCAAATTACGGACTCCTCTTTAAATCTGCGTATTCCTCCAAAGCTCAGTTGTCCTGAGTCTGCACAACTCTGAAAGGACCTAGGATCAAGAGAGACGCTCAAGTGTTTTAGTACTATATCTCTTGACACAATGATGAAAATAATCATGGCCTCGAAACCTTCAAGCTGCATACTGGACCCTATTCCAACTAAACTACTGAAAGAGCTGCTTCCTGTGCTTGGCCCTCCTATGTTGAACATAATAAACGGCTCTCTATCCACCGGATGTGTACCAAACTCACTAAAAGTGGCAATAATAAAGCCTCTCTTGAAAAAGCCAAACCTTGACCCAGAAAATATAAAAAACTATCGGCCTATATCGAATCTTCCATTCCTCTCAAAACTTTTAGAAAAGGCTGTTGCGCAGCAACTCACTGCCTTCCTGAAGACCAACAATGTATACGAAATGCTTCAGTCTGGTTTTAGACCCCATCATAGCACTGAGACTGCACTTGTGAAGGTGGTAAATGACCTTTCAATGTCCTGGTGCTCCTAGACCTTAGTGCTGCTTTTCATACCATCGATCACCATATTCTTTTGGAGAAATTGGAAACCCAAATTGGTCTACACGGACAAGTTCTGGCCTGGTTTAGATCTTATCTGTCGGAAAGATATCGGTTTGTCCTCTGACAAATCAACTGTAAATTTCGGTGTTCCTCAAGGTTCCGTTTTCGGACCACTATTGTTTTCACTATATATTTTACCTCTTGGGGGATGTCATTTGAAAACATAAGGTTAACTTTCACTGCTATGCGGATGACACAGAGCTGTACATTTCAATGAAACATGGTGAAGCCCCAAAATTGCCCTCGCTAGAAGCATGTGTTTCAGACATAAGGAAGTGGATGGCTGCAAACTTTCTACTTTTAAACTCGGACAAAACAGAGATGCTTGTTCTAGTTCCCAAGAAACAAAGAGATCTTCTGTTGAATCTGACAATTAATCTTAATTGTTGTACAGTCGTCTCAAATAAAACTGTGAAGGACCTCGGCGTTACTCTGGACCCTGATCTCTCTTTTGAAGAACATATCAAGACCATTTCAAGGACAGCTTTTTTCCATCTACGTAACATTGCAAAAATCAGAAACTTTCTGTCCAAAAATGATGCAGAAAACCTAATCCATGCTTTTGTCACTTCTAGGTTAGATTACTGCAATGCTACCCGGATAAAGCATGAAATAAACTTCAGTTAGTGCTAAATACGGCTGCTAGAATCCTGACTAGAACCAAAAAATTCAGTGCTAGCCTCCCTACACTGGCTTCCTGTCAAGGCAAGGGCTGATTTCAAGGTTTTACTGCTCACCTACAAAGCATTACATGGGCTTGCTCCTACCTATCTCTCTGATTTGGTCCTGCCGTACATACCTACACGTACGCTACGGTCACAAGACGCAGGCCTCCTAATTGTCCCTAGAATTTCTAAGCAAACAGCTGGAGGCAGGGCTTTCTCCTATAGAGCTCCATTTTTATGGAACGGTCTGCCTACCCATGTCAGAGACGCAAACTCGGTCTCAACCTTTAAGTCTTTACTGAAGTGGGTCATATGATTGAGTGTAGTCTGGCCCAGGAGTGGGAGGGTAAACGGAAAGGCTCTGGAGCAACGAACCGCCCTTGCCGTCTCTGCCTGGCCGGTTCCCCTCTTTCCACTGGGATTCTCTGCCTCTAACCCTATTACAGGGGCTGAGTCACTGGCTTACTGGGGCTCTCTCATACCGTCCCTGGGAGGGGTGCGTCACCTGAGTGGGTTGAGTCACTGATGTGGTCATCCTTCCTGTTTGGCCCTGTCCGGGGGTGTCCTCGGATGGGGCCACAGTGTCTCCTGACACCTCCTGTCTCAGCCTCCAGTATTTATGCTGCAGTAGTTTCTGTGTCGGGGGGCTAGGGTCAGTTTGTTATATCTGGAGTACTTCTCCTGTCCTATTCTGTGTCCTGTGTGAATTTAAGTGTGCTCTCTCTAATTCTCTCTTTCTCTCTCGGAGGAGGACCTGAGCCCTAGGACCATGCCTCAGGACTACCTGACATGATGACTCTTTGCTGTCCCCAGTCCACCTGGCCGTGCTGCTGCTCCAGTTTCAACTGTTCAGCCTTATTATTATTGGACCATGCTGGTCCTTTATGAACATTTGAACATCTTGGCCATGTTCTGTTATAATCTCCACCCGGCACAGCCAGAAGAGGAATGGCCACCCCACATAGCCTGGTTCCTCTCTAGGTTTCTTCCTAGGTTTTGGCCTTTCTAGGGAGTTTTTCCTAGCCACCGTGCTTCTACACCTGCATTGCTTGCTGTTTAGGGTTTTAGGCTGGGTTTCTGTACAGCACTTTGATATATCAGCTGATGTAAGAAGGGCTATATAAATACATTTGATTTGATTCACAGTTTTTTAATCCAACATCCTCCCTTTTTCAGAGATAAATGTCACATTCAGGATATTCATAAACACATGCATTTTACAGGCATCTTCCTTCATATTTGGTTCATTCAACGATGAATGTCCCAAATAGCACTCTATTCCCTATATACATGGTCTGTCTGATGACACAGGTTTCACATATTTAAGGGCCTCCCGGGTGGCGCAGTGGTTAAGGGCGCTATACTGCAGCCCCAGCTGTGCCACCAGAGACTCTGGGTTCTGGCGACGCACAATTGGCCTAGCATCGCACGGGTTAGGTAGGGTTTGGCCGGTAGGGAAATCCTTGTCTCATCGCGCACCAGCGACTCCTGTGGCGGGCCGGGCGCAGTGCGCGCTAACCAAGGTTGCCAGGTGCACGGTGTTTCCTCCGACACATTGGTCTCTCCTGAGCCCGTAAGGGAGTTGTATCGACGAGATAGTTGCTACTAAAACAATTGGATACCACTAATTTGGGGAGAAAAAGGGGTAAAATAAAAAATAAAGGTTTCACATACAGTGCCTTGCGAAAGTATTCGGCCCCCTTGAACTTTGCGACCTTTTGCCACATTTCAGGCTTCAAACATAAAGATATAAAACTGTATTTTTTTGTGAAGAATCAACAACAAGTGGGACACAATCATGAAGTGGAACGACATTTATTGGATATTTCAAAAAAAATTAACAAATCTAGAACGGAAATATTGGGCGTGCAAAATTATTCAGCCCCTTTACTTTCAGTGCAGCAAACTCTCTCCAGAAGTTCAGTGAGGATCTCTGAATGATCCAATGTTGACCTAAATGACTAATGATGATAAATACAATCCACCTGTGTGTAATCAAGTCTCCGTATAAATGCACCTGCACTGTGATAGTCTCAGAGGTCCGTTAAAAGCGCAGAGAGCATCATGAAGAACAAGGAACACGCCAGGCAGGTCCGAGATACTGTTGTGAAGAAGTTTAAAGCCGGATTTGGATACAAAATATTTCCCAAGCTTTAAACATCCCAAGGAGCACTGTGCAAGCGATAATGTTGAAATGGAAGGAGTATCAGACCACTGCAAATCTACCAAGACCTGGCCGTCCCTCTAAACTTTCAGCTCATACAAGGAGAAGACTGATCAGAGATGCAGCCAAGAGGCCCATGATCACTCTGGATGAACTGCAGAGATCTACAGCTGAGGTGGGAGACTCTGTCCATAGGACAACAATCAGTCATATATTGCACAAATCTGGCCTTTATGGAAGAGTGGCAAGAAGAAAGACATTTCTTAAAGATATCCATAAAAAGTGTCGTTTAAAGTTTGCCACAAGCCACCTGGGAGACACACCAAACGTGGAAGAAGGTGCTCTGGTCAGATGAAACCAAAATTGAACTTTTTGGCAACAATGCAAAACGTTATGTTTGGCGTAAAAGCAACACAGCTCATCACCCTGAACACACCATCCCCACTGTCAAACATGGTGGTGGCAGCATCATGGTTTGGGCCTGCTTTTCTTCAGCAGGGACAGGGAAGATGGTTAAAATTGATGGGAAGATGGATGGAGCCAAATACAGGACCATTCTGGAAGAAAACCTGATGGAGTCTGCAAAAGACCTGAGACTGGGACGGAGATTTGTCTTCCAACAAGACAATGATCCAAAACATAAAGCAAAATCTACAATGGAATGGTTCAAAAATAAACATATCCAGGTGTTAGAATGGCCAAGTCAAAGTCCAGACCTGAATCCAATCGAGAATCTGTGGAAAGAACTGAAAACTGCTGTTCACAAATGCTCTCCATCCAACCTCACTGAGCTCTAGCTGTTTTGCAAGGAGGAATGGGAAAAAATGTCAGTCTCTCGATGTGCAAAACTGATAGAGATATACCCCAAGCGACTTACAGCTGTAATCGCAGCAAAAGGTGACGCTACAAAGTATTAACTTAAGGGGGCTGAATAATTTTGCACGCCCAATTTTTCTGTTTTTGATTTGTTAAAAAAGTTTGAAATATCCAATAAATGTCGTTCCACTTCATGATTGTGTCCCACTTGTTGTTGATTCTTCACAAAAAAATACAGTTTTATATCTTTATGTTTGAATCCTGAAATGTGGCAAAAGGTCGCAAAGTTCAAGGGGGCCGAATACTTTTGCAAGGCACTGTATTTCCCATCAGGCACCAATCTATAAACTGATCCTCATTATGGCCAAGGAATGTTACATGGAATCCTCATTTTAGATCCATACACATAACTCAAAAGTTCCCCTTTGACATCCTTGCATGGTTTACATTTTTTATAAACACAAAAGTCTAACATGCTGACCAAACCGCCTGCGTTCGGTGTGCGTGCAGTGCAAAATAAATGTACACATGCATGTTATTCAACATGCTTCTTTAGACCCTTGAAACCCCTTTGTTGCCTGTTTTGCATGTTATTTTAGCATTAATATGTGTCACATATCAGTTTGCAAACAATGAGTTAATAAAGCTGCATACAAAACATGGTCTCTTTTTTGTTTTCTTGATGCAGGTGTTGCAGGTGTTTCAGCCTGGCTCAGTGCTTTCTATGGTGGTGGGGCAGCCAGCGGAAAATACGTAGCATAGGGGTTAGTAATGTCACTCTTGGAGACACTACGTCACCACAAAATCTACGGATAGAGCTCGAAAATTTTAATCCCTTGGGTGCTACACCATAGAGTTACATTAGACGTGCCCATCCAAGAAGGCTCAAGGTCATTGGCTGCAGATAAAATGACGTCAAATCACATGAATACCGTAGTTTTGATTGGATTGATTATGTCAACAACGTACTTTCAAAATCTTAGCTAGCAAGCTCGACAAGCAATCATCATGAATCATGTCAAAAATCTACTGGCAAATCCTTTTCAATCCTTGAAATATAAAGTGAAATTATAGATAAAATGTCCTCATCGGCCAATGGACATAAACATTACACAGGTTGGAAATCGGTTGCCAACCTCAATATAAAATCCACAGAAGAAGAACAAATGAGCAGATTTTTTTTTTTTTAAATGAACTAGGTTCCCCCTTTAATCTGTGGGTTAAATGACGGAGTAGAGAACACACGGCTCAAAGTGGGTCAAAAAGATCCAGCAAAAAAAAGAAACATGCATTTCAGGTAAAACAACAACCCAATATTTATCTCCCAGGACAAATTAGCTAGCAACAGCAAGCAAGCTAAATGTCCATGAATGTTTTGTGTAGAGGTCGACCGATTATGATTTTTCAACGCCAATACCGATAACGATTATTGGAGGACCAAAAAAGCCAATACCGATTAAATCGGCAGATTTTTAAATGTATTTATTTGTAATAATGACAATTACAACAATACTGAATGAACACTTATTTTAACTTAATATAATACATCAATAAAATCAATTTAGCCTCAAATAAATAATGAAACATGTTCAATTTGGTTTAAATAATGCAAAAACAAAGTGTTGGAGAAGAAAGTAATATGTGCCAATATGCAATATGTGCCATCTATGTGCCATGTAAAAATGTGTGTCATGTAAAAAAAGCTAACATTTAAGTTCCTTGCTCAGAACATGAGAACATATGAAAGTTGGTGGTTACTTTTAACATGAGACTTCAATATTCCAAGGTAAGAGGTTTTAGCTTGTAGTTAATATAGTATTTATAGGACTTTCTCTCTATACCATTTGTATTTCATATACCTTTGACTATTGGATGTTCTTATAGGCACTATAGTATTGCCAATGTAACAGTATAGCTTCCGTCCCTCTCCACGCCCCTACCTGGGGCTCGAACCAGGAACACATCAACAACAGCCACACTCGAAGCAGCGTTACCCATCGCTCCACAAAAGCCGTGGCCCTTGCAAAGCAAGGGGAATAACTACTCCAAATCTAAACGCGAGTGACGTTTGAAATGGTATTAGCGCACACCCAGCTAACTAGCTTGCCATTTCACATTGGTTACACCAGCCATTAGGCTGATAGGCTTGAAGTCATAAACAGCGCTGTGCTTGCGAAGAGCTGCTGGCAAAACGCACAAAAGTGCTGTTTGAATGAATGATTACGTGCCTGCTGCTGCTCAGTCAGACTGCTCTATCAAATCAGACTTAATTATAACATAATAACACACAGAAATACGAGGCTTTGGTCATTAATATGGTCGAATCCGGAAACTATCATTTCGAAAACAAAACGTTTATTCTTTCAGTGAAATACGGAACCGTTCGGTATTTTATCTAACGGGTGGCATCCCTAAGTCTAAATATTCTTGTTACATTGCACAACCTTCAATGTTATGTCATAATTACGTAAAATTCCGGCAAATTAGTTTGCAATGAGCCAGGCAGCCCAAACTGTTGCATATACCCCGACTCTGCGTGCAATGAACGCAAGAGGAATGACACAATTTCACCTGGTTAATATTGCCTGCTAAACTGGATTAGTAGTTATGACTAGTGATTATGATTGATTGTTTTTTATAAGATAAGTTTAATGCTAGCTAGCAATTTACCTTGGCTTCTACAGCATTCGTGTAACAGGCAGGCTCCTCGTGGAGTGCAATGGTTAGAGCGTTGGACTAGTTAACTGTACGGTTGCAAGATTGGACCCCTGAGCTGACACGGTGAAAATCTGTCTTTCTGCCCTTGAACAAGGCAGTTAACCCACCGTTCCTAAGCAGTCATTCACTCATGCCGCCAAACTTACCCTAGTAAAACTGACTATCCTACCGATCCTCGACTTCGGCGATGTCATCTACAAAATTGCTTCCAACACTCTACTCAGCAAACTGGATGCAGTTTATCACAGTGCCATCCGTTTTGTCACTAAAGCACCTTATACCACCCACCACTGCGACTTGTATGCTCTAGTCGGCTGGCCCTCGCTACATATTCGTCGCCAGACCCACTGGCTCCAGGTCATCTACAAGTCCATGCTAGGTAAAGCTCCAGCTTATCTCAGTTCACTGGTCACGATGGCAACACCCATCCGTAGCACGCGCTCCAGCAGGTGTATCTCACTGATCATCCCTAAAGCCAACACCTCATTTGGCCGCCTTTCGTTCCAGTTCTCTGCTGCCTGTGACTGGAACGAATTGCAAAAATCGCTGAAGTTGGAGACTTTTATCTCCCTCACCAACTTCAAACATCTGCTATCTGAGCAGTTAACCGATCGCTGCAGCTGTACATAGTCTATCGGTAAAGAGCCCACCCATTTTTACCTACCTCATCCCCATACTATTTTTATTTATTTACTTTTCTGCTCTTTTGCACACCAATATCTCTACCTGTACATGACCATCTGATCATTTATCACTCCAGTGTTATTAATCTGCAAAATTGTAATTATTCGCCTACCTCCTCATGCCTTTTGCACACAATGTATATAGACTCCCCTTTTTTTTCTCTACTGTGTTATTGACTTGTTAATCGTTTACTCCATGTGTAACTCTGTGTTGTCTGTTCACACTGCTATGCTTTATCTTGGCCAGGTCGCAGGTGCAAATGAGAACTTGTTCTCAACTAGCCTACCTGGTTAAATAAAGGTGAAATGAAAAAAATTAATAAAATGTCATTGAAAATAAGAATGTGTTCTTAACTGACTTGCCTAGTTAAAAGGTATAAAAAATATATATATAAAAAAACAAACATTTTAAACAATCGGAAATCAGCGCCCAAAAATACCAATTTCCGATTGTTATGAAAACTTGAAATCGGCCCTAATTAATCGGCCATTCCGATTAATCGGTCGACCTCTAGTTGTGTGTGTTTCAACCTGTCCCCAAAGTAAAATAGTTGGTTCACAGTTGGTTTGGTATTTTAACCTGCGTTTCATGAACTTGTCTGGTGGGGACAGGCAAAATCAACATGCACGCGATGGTGGACGCACGCGCGTAGCCAGTTTGGTCAACATGTTCTGAGTTAGGATTCTAGAGTCTGGGGCTCAATTCAGATGTTTTGGTGCCATTGGCATTTCCAGAATATTTATGTAAAGGGTATTCGCATTTAGCAGTAAAATCACTTGAAAGAGACATCCAGAGTGCAAATTATACCGTGACATTCGGGGGTCTCCTATGTGTGCACAAACTTAAGTGTGTGCGAACAAAAATTATTCATGGTGTTTATAGTAAAGACATGTCATTTAACAGTAAAAATGTATTACCTTTTAATGTGCCATGAACACATCTAATTGATTGTCAAACAATCACTTCAAGAAGTAGGTTATCTGCACACGTTCATCTCCTCCAAAATGAGTCCAGCATCCCAACAGTGCACCTGCCATTTGAATGGAAAGGGGCATTCGTTACAAAAAGTCTTACTGTCAGTGTAAGTTTTGGAAAAAAATTATCTATATATTTAGATGCCACCCAACCTGATCTCATAGTTTCATTTCGTAACTTGCCGTAATTGTATGAACATACATTTTTTTACCCATTAATTCTGCACAGTTACAGGGTTAATTCCACGTGGTTGCAGGGTTAAAACTGAAACAACTTAAAGGATTAAGTTAAGGTATTCATTTCGAGTGGTTAAGGTTAGGGCTGTGATTTGGGGAAGGCTTAAAATAAAATACTTAAAAACAATGTGCTGTTTCCATTGAGTATCATCGAGTCCTCTCCCTGCTTGCTAAAGATCTGTGAGCTGCAATGGTCTAAGCAGTGTGCTCTGGCTCTGAGCCTTGTGAGATTGAGCCCAGTGTCGTACCATATATCGACATCCTCAGGACCTTTTCAAACGTCCGATATCGAAATCTTTATCTTTGAAAGATAGGGTCCTGAAAAAGGGATGTTTTTTGATCTGCAGAGAAGAATGGGAGAAACTCCCCAAATACAGGTGGGCCAAGCTTGTAGCATCATACCCAAGAAGACTTGAGTCTGTAATCACTGCCAAATATGCTTCAAGAAAGTACTGAGTAAAGGGTTTGAATAATTATGTAAATGTGATAGTTTTTTAAAGTTTTTTATTATACATTTGCACAAAAAAAAGTAACTTATTTTTGCTTTGTCATTATGGGGTATTGTGTGTTGATTGATAAGAAAAAAAATGCCATTTTAGAATAAGGCTGTAATGTAACAACATTTAGAAAAAGTCAAGGGGACTGAATACTTTCTGAATGCACTGTATATGACTTCAAATGATGAATTAAAAAAATACTACAGCAGCAGGCTAAGTTACATGAAGGTAGGTGTC